>NC_140464.1:2469070-2545392 GCF_051167445.1 Perissodus microlepis | reverse complement strand
TGTAATCTGATTACAATCAGTAGGTACATTTTAGTTCAGTTTTAGAGTCTCAAAGTCATTTCAGCCTCATCTTTACTCAGATACTCATCTCTGAGGTTCAGCTGTGACAGACATTTTTCCATCCCTGTGATTGATTACAACACGACCAATGATTGATCACTGATCAGTGTGTTATGTGTCTAAAGCTTTACAGGATCAGGAGCAGGAGAACGACTGTGTGTCAGCTGCATCACTGCCCACAGAGTCAGACAAATGAACACTACAGACTTTATTCTAAGCTGATAATAAACCTGTGACATAAGCTCCGTCTCCGTCCTTCCATACTGGGGACTAAATGATCATAAAACTGCTCTTTTTAAGGACAAAAAATAACAATCTAATGTCCAGTGTTTGACTTTAATGTTCAGGAACTTTATAAATGACGAAATGAAACCGAGGGTCAGCCAGGCGCTTCACATTTATCCATCAGTAAATCAAGTAACAGCACGATTTATTCTAAGGCTTTTTCTGGGGGGGCTAATTAAGTTTTTAAAAACTTTTCTGGACGCATAAACACATTTAAGCATCACCATTAGACAAAATGTCTTTAACACATTAAATATTCCTGTTTTAATGAGTCCTCTTTAGTCCCAGGTCAGTTCAAACTCTGTGAGAACAGCTTGGAGACACATTAGTGTGTTTTCTTGCTCTTACATAACAAGAGAAACCCTCAGCACGAGACAGTCTGCCACCATAATTACCACAAAGCAAAAACAACAGTAAATCACTGCAGCCCAACAGTAATGAATCAGAACACATGTAATGATCATAATTAGTCATTATACAGAATCAATTGAATCAATGAGCGCGCTCGGAAACATCCAATCAATTACAGAGAGCGACACAATCAGTCAGCAGAATTACAACAAAGTCAAAACGCCGCGGCGCAAACGAGTCGATGTGACATTAACGAAGGCATTATACATCACAATCACGTGTGTGTGTGTGTGTGTGTGTGTGTGTGTGTGGGGGGGGGGGGGGGGGGGGGGTCCTTTATGCTCCATATTCATCAGCTTTAAGACACCCACCATTACTTTTTATTTATTTATTAGTAAATCAAAGCTGTTTGTTGATGTCTTCACTTTTAATAGTCCATATTTGTATTCCTGAACTCTACTGGAGCAGATTTGCATGAGTCACAGTTTAAATTTTCAGCTTCCTCTGATTGGCTGGCCCTTGTAATACGAAGAAGGTTGAAGAAGAAGGTTGGCTGGGTGCGAGGGGAAAGGCGGAGCCTGGTAAAACAGGTGGGAGTCCTCATCAGGTGGCTGGGTTCAGGCCAACCGCTATAGGTGGCATCCAATCAGGACGCCGCCTGGGTGCTCTCAGACAGCGAGTAGGCCTTTGGGTAGAGCCACAACTTGCTGGTGAGATTATGTATTGCATTTAGCACGAAGAAGTAAGTGGAAAACTTTTTAGGGAAACTTAATTTGTGGCAGTGATAAATAGTTTGTGTGGCTCACAGTGGGGTGGGGGCTCTTTGCAGAAGTTTGTTTTGGGCTCCTGAGAATGCAGGGCTCAGGTGTGGAGTATACACGTTGGTCTCCTTAGATGTAGCTGCAGGTCTGAAAAGTGAAGCCGATGCAAAAGTGCTTTAAACCTGCATTCCCTTTAGTGCCCACCAGGGGGCGACCTCTGTGGCTGTAAAAAGTCTGAGGCAAAATGACCCTGGCTTCTTTTCTCTGTGACCTCTGTTGCTTATTTTAGGTCAAACTGAACAAATCATCAAGTGTCTTTTGTAAATGATCATAGCTAATGATGTGTGATTGACAGCTCCACAGACAGATCCGGCCCTCGCTGGCTACGCCTGGTTTTTGGAGTACGTGAGCAGAGGGAAGGCCTGGATTTTTATCTCTGCTGTGTAATAGTTTTCAAAATGTCAATTACCTTTCCCTGGTGGAGAATGAGCATGAGGTTTTTACATAATTCAGAGCAGAAGTGTCACTTGTGATATGAAGTGATTAAGGGAGCGTGCTTCAGAGGTTTGCTGCATAAATGCTGTAAAATGTGCCGCTGTCCTCTGAGAGGAGCAGACGAGCAGAGTGACGGACGCATCGCCAACTTCTTGTGTAAGAGGTTTAGCGTAAATTGGGAGAAAAATCCCTGGCACCGCCACATCCAAGGCTGCCATGGGATAACCTCTGACCCTGGACGACCTCACAAATCTGCCTCAGGCTCTGTCCGCTCTGCTGCTGATTCTCACAGCAATACTCAGAATATATTTGTTTGTGTTCGATGTAAATGATGCCCAGTGGTGTTTAAAGGATGTTCCTGATGCCAAAAAAGAAGAAGAAGGAAGGAAGGAAGGAAGGAAGGAAGGAAAGAAGAAGAACAAAGGAAGGAAGGAAGGAAAAGAAGAAGAAGAAGAAGAAGGAAGGAAGGAAAAGAAGAAGAAGAAGAAGAAGGAAGGAAGGAAGGAAGGAAGGAAGGAAGGAAGGAAGGAAGGAAGAAAAGAAGAAAGGAAGGAAGGAAGGAAGGAAGAAAAGAAGAAAGGAAGGAAGGAAGGAAGGAAGAAAAGAAGAAAGGAAGGAAGGAAGGAAGGAAGAAAAGAAGAAAGGAAGGAAGGAAGAAAAGAAGAAAGGAAGGAAGGAAGGAAGGAAGAAAAGAAGAAAGGAAGGAAGGAAGGAAGGAAGGAAGGAAGGAAAAGAAGAAGAAGAAGAAGGAAGGAAGGAAGGAAGGAAGGAAGGAAGGAAGGAAGAAAGAGAAGAAGAAGAAGAAGAAGAAGGAAGGAAGAAAAGAAGAAAGGAAGGAAGAAAAGAAGAAAGGAAGGAAGAAAAGAAGAAAGGAAGGAAGAAAAGAAGAAGAAGAAGAAGAAGGAAGGAAGAAAAGAAGAAGAAGGAAGGAAGAAAAGAAGAAGAAGAAGAAAGGAAGGAAGAAAAGAAGAAAGGAAGGAAGAAAAGAAGGAAGAAAGGAAGGAAGAAAAGAAGAAGGAAGGAAGAAAAGAAGAAGAAGAAGAAGAAGAAAGGAAGGAAAGAAAAAGAAGAAGAAGAAGAAGAAAGGAAGGAAAGAAGAAGAAGAAGAAGAAGAAGAAAGGAAGGAAAGAAGAAGAAGAAGAAGAAGAAGAAGAAAGGAAGGAAGGAAGGAAGGAAGGAAGGAAGGAAGGAAGAAAAGAAGAAAGGAAGGAAGGAAGAAAGAGAAGAAGAAGAAGAAGAAAGGAAGGAAGAAAGAGAAGAAGAAGAAGAAGAAGAAAGGAAGGAAGAAAAGAAGAAGAAGAAGAAGGAAGGAAGAAAAGAAGGAAGGAAGAAAAGAAGAAGAAGAAGGAAGGAAGGAAGGAAGGAAGGAAGGAAGGAAGAAAAGAAGAAGAAAGGAAGGAAGAAAAGAAGAAGAAGAAAGGAAGGAAGAAAAGAAGAAGAAGAAGGAGGAAAGGAAGGAAGGAAGGAAGGAAGGAAGAAAAGAAGAAGAAAGGAAGGAAGAAAAGAAGAAGAAGAAAGGAAGGAAGAAAAGAAGAAGAAGAAGGAGGAAAGGAAGGAAGGAAGGAAGGAAGGAAGGAAGAAAAGAAGAAGAAAGGAAGGAAGAAAAGAAGAAGAAGAAAGGAAGGAAGAAAAGAAGAAGAAGAAGGAGGAAGGAAGGAAGGAAGGAAGGAAGAAAAGAAGAAGAAGAAGAAGAAGAAGAAGAAGAAGAAGAAGAAGGAGGAAGGAAAGAAGAAGAAGAAGGAAGGAAGGAAGGAAGGAAAGAAGAAGAAGAAGAAGAAGAAGAAGAAGGAGGGAAGGAAAGAAGAAGAAGAAGAAGAAGAAGAAGAAGAAGAAGAAGGAGGAAGGAAAGAAGAAGAAGAAGAAGAAGAAGAAGAAGAAGAAGAAGAAGAAGAAGAAGAAGAAGAAGAAGAAGGAGGAAGGAAGGAAGGAAGGAAGAAAAGAAGAAGAAGAAGAAGGAGGAAGGAAGGAAGGAAGGAAGAAAAGAAGAAGAAGAAGAAGAAGAAGAAGAAGAAGAAACGCAAGAAGAAGAAGAAAGGAGACTTGCATCTTACCGGACAGCACGGTGAAAACAGCGGCGAAGGCGTTGAGTTTGAGTCCGTCGATGACGTTGCTGGAGTGGAAAAGCTCGAGACACATGAGGCTGAAGCCGACCACCAGCAGCAGGATGTAGAGCACCTCGGACACCACGGACAACCACAGCACGCCTACAGACACCAACAGACCGCTCAGTCAGACAGACCTCACATGGATGCGTCCCGTACTTCTGAAGCTACGAGGGCTCAAAATGCTGGAGAGAAACTTTGTCTCCCATTTGTTCCAACTTCAGCCATTCATTCATCTGCTGTCCAATAAGCCACAAACCTGTGATGAAACTTTGATGAATTCTCGGATAATGACACATCTCTCCTCTGTAGTGAGGACACGGCACTTAGAGCTCAAAACAAGGTGAGGTTATTTGTTTCTCATCATCCCAGAGGAGGAGAGGAAGGTGTTTGAGCCCTCTGGTCATAGACAGGGAAAAAAAACCCTGCAGAGCTCAGAGAGACATTATAAAGGATGATGAACAGCTGTTACAACCCCGCTGTACCGTATGACATTTTTAAAGCACAGAAGAGATGTCATCCTGTAGCAGAAGCTGCCCTTGGGGTCCGCTCTCACTACCACACTTCTTTTCTCCACATGTATTATTTCTAAAAAGGCAAAAAGCTCCTCACGACACAGAATTAAACAGGATTATCTGCTCCTCTCCGCTCTGCTCTGCTGGGGATGAAGAGGAGGTAAAATTACAACCTCCAGGCTGAATTTTCAATTTGAATGTCAGTGAGTTTTGGTGCGGCGCTTCAAAACCCCCAAACTGGGAATATTGATCACTAATTTTGTCTTTGCTCTTTTCTCTAGGCAAGGTGGCAACCAACTATTGTTTCCTCTGCATCAGGATGCTAACCTTTCTACATGTCATCGTCTCCACGTGGACATATTTCTTCCAAACGGTCTAATAATCATTTCAGACTCCTTAATGAATCTTAACCAGCATCTTTAACTTCAAACAACTGCAAAGGAGAAGCCAGACTCTGTATTTCATGTGGTAGCACTGGTTTAAAGTCAGGGAACGACACTTCCATCCACTTTAGCCAATACAGATCATTTGAATATTGGCACCATGGAGATAAAGAGGAAGAGTCTGTGTGTCTCTGCTTAGACTGCTGTCAGATAAGCAGGAGAAACCTGTTCACATTCCAGCACAACAAATTTAGTTTGTTTGTTTTGTTGTTTAGAAGTAAACAACAGTTATCGGGTGCATTGACATCACAGTTCACACGAGCAGTGACACAGATAAGGTGGAGCTCAGTCATGTGGGATGATCTCAGACTAAATTAATCCACATCAAAAGGAAGGAGGTGGCGTGGGCATCTGACTAAAATGCCTCCTGGATGCCTCCTAGGTCAAGTGTTCCTGGGAGGAGGTCCTGGGACAGACCCAGGATGTCTCTGCTGCGATGGGGATGCATGAACGCATGAATAAAAATACCATATGGTCAAACTAAAAGAGCACCTGACTGACTCATATGACATCTGCTATTGAAGCGGAAACCAGAATCTCACCAGCTTTATTAAACATCTAAAGATCAGTGTTGGTCAAGTTACTTGAAAAAAGTAATCAGTAACTAATTACTGATTACTTCCCCCAAAAAGTAATCCAGTTACTTTACTGATTACTTATTTTCAAAAGTAATTAATTACTTAGTTACTTTTTAAAAACATGATTTACAACCTGAATAGGTGATAAAGTGATAGATCTTTCAGCCCAATTCTACTTTTTCTGCATAATCCATCATACAAAATGTAATCAAATGGAAAAGTCACTTTTTAAAACTTGTTTTATTAGATTTAATCTTTTAACTTTATGCATCAAGCAAAAATTTAATTATATGCACCATTCTCTGACTTGAAGAAATTAGTTTAACATTTAAACCTATTTTCTGCACATTCCAGCACATAAAATAAAATATTTTTTGTGTGTACACTCAGTCTTTCAAATAGATGCAAGTGAAACACAGCAGAAAATAAATAAAGTCAAAGACTAGCGGTCCTGTTGCTCTATTTTCACCTGTAAAGCAGGAGTGGCGTAGGCGGAGGTTTGCCCTGGTGCAGGTGTGCTGCAGCGGTCAGTGGAAGAATCCGCGAGTTTCTCTGTGAGTTAGCGCACTTGGTGCTTGTTTAGGGTTTTTTTTCTCTGTAAAAAGAAGTTTTTTTGCAATAGTAATCCCTTACTTTACTCGTTACTTGAAAAAAGTAATCAGATTACAGTACCGCGTTACTGCCCATCTCTGCTAAAGATATTTAACATCGACGTTTTAAAAAATACCAGCGATGAATTCAAACCATCTGAAATGTGTAAAAATAGTACAAAGCTGAATCACTCACATCAGAGCTCATGCACATGATGCTCAGTATTATATTCTCACTGTGACTCTGAATTGGGAAAGAAGATGAATGAATGGATGTTATTACCTGAAAATATAATCAAATATATAAAGAACAAATTGAACCTAAATGCACCTTTATATGTCACGAGCTGGTGCTGGGAGACTCGTCGGGCACAGATGCCGAAGGACGCCTTGTGCTTGTGGAGATACGAGCAGGTTTGACGGCGCAGCAGAATCTGACACCCCGGAAACGAGAACAGGATAAATATCTCCCAGTACGAGCAAGGCCAGCGTGCCCTGTGTCAGTTATCAGTTCAGCGCACAAAGTGTCTTCTACTCATGTGAGTTTCTCCTAATGTGAAGTGTAAGTGCTGAGAGGAGGAAAATAAAGCACATGTGCAGCGGCGGCCCAACGCTGACACAAAGAAGCAGCTCGGAAACTTTCTCTCTCATCAGCCACACGAGCAGATTTTATTCAGATGCTTCCGAGCTCGTCCTGCATCATTCCGTTCATTTAATCACATCAAACTCCCAGCGAGAGATGAAAGATGACAAGAGACGCTGCTCTGACTCGAAACCCTGTAACCGGTGTGACCCTGCAGGTCGCACGAATTGCATCTTTTGACTCCACGCTCTCTGATTTCTTATTAGCCGCCGCTGTAATTTCCACACAGTCGATACAAACAAATTCCAGAGGTATAACCGCCTGCGGGGAAATTCAGAGTGCAACAATATTGACCAAAAACAATATTTTCCCCTGTTTCTGTCATATTGAATATGCACCAGTAGACTGAGCAGACTTCATTAGACTGAAGGCAGTAAATAAAATGTGCTGTGAAGGACTAAACCAACACTTCCTGATAACAGGAAGGAAGCAGCTCATCAGACCAAGTCTCATGTAAATGATATAATTACACCTTTAATTACTCTGTGCGCGCAAGTGTGTGTGTTTTCCTGAGCTTGTCAGTGGTGTGTGAAGTCAACAGTTTCTTGGGTTAATACATTTCTGACACCATTTTTTTGGGTTTTAGAGTTTTTAAAAACATTTTCATGTCATCAAATGCAAATTCTGGTGAATTAATGCTGCTGTAACAGTTTAACTCGATACTTGATAAGATGGTTTGAGTGTTCCAAAGGGATTTGTGTCTTCTCCTGCATCAAACTGGGTTTCAGTTTTATCACATTTTAGGAGCTGAAAGTGTCCAAATTTGGATGAGAGGGTGGAGTGCTAAGTGTTCGGCCAACACTAACTAGCTTAGTTATCCATAGACTGTATGGGAGCAGGACACAGACAGACAGGCCTGCTCAGTAACTTCCAAATTAATTCCTGATATTCCTAGAAACTGGAGACTTTTGGATGGCCTGTGAGCACAGTACCAGGACCAGCTACAACTATAACCACCTGCTTCACCCTCCAGCTGTCAGCCATTAAGGCCATGCCCTTTATTTCAAGCATCGAGTTTCCACGAACGGTAAAATTATCAGTAATGACCAAACATTTAATGTAAACATTTAAACAGTAATGACCTTTTGTACAAGGGTGTAAAAATATCTGTTTCTGCCATTGGTGGAGACTGACCAGTGACTGAGTTTCTGACCAGTTATCTAATCATATTACCTCTAATTTAGCTAATATTTAAGACAGTTGAAAAATCAGGTTCATTTATTAAATATATCCAGGTTTTGGAAAATGACATTTTTTCCCTATTTTGCCTCAGTGCAGACTTTCAGCTTTCATTCAAGACATTTACCCAAAGTGCTCCACTAACTGTTTGGGCATTGTAGCCGTTTTTATAAACAAGTCCCCATTTTTAGAGGACCAAAAGTAATTGGACAATAGCCAAGCAGTTTCACTGCCAAGCGAGGCCAAGTCCCTCATTATTCCATGACAAATTAAGCAGATTAAAGATCTGGAGCTGGCTTCAAGTGTTCACCAGAACTCTGAATCCAAGGTCCAAAGAGATATCAATGCAAGAAAACAAGGCCATCAGTAAGCTGAAAGAACAAAATAAGTCTCTCAAAGATGCAGGAAAACCTTTAGATGTGACACACTCAACAAACTGGTTAATTCTTAAAAAGAAAAATAAAATACATTAGTCAGCTGAGAAACAGTGAAAAGAAAAAACTTTTACAACAACATGCAAACCATCGATTAGACTCAAGATCAGGGAAGACAGAAAACATCTAAAGAGTCGGCAGAGTTCTGGAAAAATGAAAGAAATCTTTGGACAGATGAAGAAATTATGATGGAATTATAGCAGAATGATGGAACAAGAAGAGAACGGAGGAGGAGAAACAGCTCATCATCTGAAGCAGAGCACATCATATGGCGGAGGTAGTGTTATGGCACTGGACTGTGTGGCTGCCAATGGCACCGGGTCACTGGTGCCTATTGATCACCGACTGCTGATAGAAGCAGCAGAGCTCAACTTTCTGTTCAGATTCAGCCAAAGCTGATCAGGCAGAGCCTCACAGTGCAGATAATTACCCAAAGTAAACTGCAAAAGCAACTCAAGACTTTCCCAAGGAAATGAAATGAGATTTGATGGCCCAGTTAGTTTCCTGATCTCAACCCACCAGCTTTTCAGTTATTAGTTACAAAACTGAAAGCTGAGAGATGCAAAAAGATGCAGCAGCTAAAGCTGCAAATTTACATTTTTTTGGAATTTAGTGCAAACGTTCGCACAAAATAAGTCTTGGGACCAAAGACGATAACTACCCACACCTTTCTGACAAATGTAACTTGGCAAATAAGATGAGAGCAGACAACGAATGGTCTCGTGAAAAGTTAAAAGTCTGTTTGCATATGAAAATAAACAGAAGTGGCCCAACAGCTGAACCTCTAAACTCCAGGATGTCAGACCCATCTTACATCGTGGATCAGATGCAGCACACTTTGATGTTAAGTGTCAGTTTAAAGAAGTTTAACTACACATTTGACGCTCTGTGAGCGTGTTTGCCGAGCTGTGAATTTAGGAGTGATAAAAAAATCTCACAACATTTTTCCAACCAAACTCTCATAAGGACCTTGAATTTGCAGTGGTAGCCTGAGAATATAAAACATTTCTATAGCATTTAGTGAAAAAAACATTTTAATCTATAATCGAATAACTTTCGTGTAGCATAAAAATACAGTTAGAGTCCAAAGCTTATTCCTTTCGATGTCCAGTGAGGCTGAACTGGAGTCTTTGCTGGGTTGAATCTGGACCCCGAGCCTCATGTTTGACACCCCTGCTGTAATCTTTTCCTACGGTACGCACGTCTGAATCCCAATCACAGTTTTCATAATTCCCTGTTCCAAAGAGTTTATATTAGTTTACAGCACCCATGCAGTCACCACTGATAGCCAGCTACATGTTCGTGCAACATGTTTGTGCATCATCTGTATGTTTGAGCTTAATGACACACAGATGTAAAGAAAAATAAATGGCGTTTGTCGTGTCATCTCTCAAGTGGGTCTGGTTCTGCTGGAGTGGGCGGGACTTGAATCCTGGCTTCGATTCGCGCTCGCTGACTCTTTCCGTCTAATCAAATTAAGAGTTGTTTTTTTTGTTTCACTTTTCATTAAGAGCAGACTTGGATCTGACTGAGGAGCAGCTGCGTGTTATAAAACCCAGCAGCAGGCATGTCGGGCCCAAAGGAAGGCAGATTAACATATCGTATCCTTGTGTGGGAAGCAAGGTCACTCCGCTCAATACATCATATCATCCACCTCTGCTCCATGCATCACTCCTGCTCTTCTTCCAGATGGCATTAACAGATGAAACCATCGGAGAACTTTCATTATTAACTACCTGCTCTGCATGAAGCAGAGAATTAGAGGCAACGCCCCACATGCACCAAAATATTCCCTTTCTTCTGGATGCTCAAATATTCCTTTCATTCGCTGCAGGATATAAACAACATGAAATAATCTGCTCTTATCTGCAGTTAGGATGAATCTTGATGAGCTGCAATATTCCCTCATTATTCAGCATCCTCTTCTTAATATATTCTGCACTTCATTTGGGTTTAAAAAGAGTTTAAGGTTATACAAGAGGACCTTCTCATGAGGTAAGCCTTTCATGTTCTGGTCAGGTTACAGTTGGCAAAAGCAAACTTTGGAAATGTTGCTTAAAATCTGTCTAAAATTTTGATGTGAACATACGGCCACATCCTCACCTTTGTTAGGCGACAGGCTCCAATAACTTCCATAAATCACCAGTGACACCACACAGGAAAAGACTCAGCCTGTTTCATATCAATTAATAAGTGTCACTTTGCCTCTTCCCCCTCCTTTGTCAATATAATAACGATGACGGCCTCAGGATGCTTCGAATGAATCTCAGAATCTTAAAATCACTTTTCCGAAGACCCAGTTTAGAGATGTATTCCAGTATTTTCCTCATTTTCCCATTTCTTTCTTCAACTCATAGATCAACTATGACTTTCCTTAGATATATACTATCTACAGATGTGCTCCATTATATTTCATTTCCAGCTGTGACAGCAAACTTCTCATTGCATTTTTCAGTGGTGGGAACTGGTCTTACACTGGTCCCAGTTTCTAACTAATCAGTCCTGTAATGGTGCTGGTATTGCTGGTTTAACTAAAGTGCCTCTAGAAGCCTCTTGGTATCGCATCATGGCTGCAGTTTGACAGTTATTTAGAAGCTCTTGTCTAAATATTTGGAGAAAAGAGACATAACTTATATTTTGATCTCTGTCACTAGGAGGAACTACCAAATACTGCAGTTCCTTTAATGTCCACTAGAGGCTCCAGCAGTAAATCTGCCCCCACAGTCTGCTACAAAAACTGTTTTAGTCACTTTAGTTAATTTCTTAAATTTCTTTCCTTTTTTAGGGGTGCGGCCTCTTGGCGAGACCCTGAACTGGACCTCTGGACTGTGTTTGTGCTGTTGGAGCCTTTTGGAGCATTTTTAATGACATCATCTGTCCAGTAATATGGCCGCTGTGAGGTGACTACAGGCTGTCCAAGGAGTCTGAGCTCCAGTTAATGTGAGTAAAATTTGACTGGATGTTGATTAGCACCAGGTAGCAGGTATCTGTGTCTATTTGCTGCACCCATACGTCCAAGGATCTGACACGCTACTCACGACAGCTAACATTAGCTTAGCCACCCTCTGGTCCAAATACAGAACTTCTGTATTTTAAAAACAGAAAAATATTAAATTGTTCGGGGAAAACGTGAAAGATGAAGTTTAAAAATATCCAAGGACTAAAGTCCAACTTTTATATACAGTCTATATATTTAACTGTCATCTCCTGCTACGTTTGGTAAACTGAACATATAAATAAATACACACTCTTTCCTCTACAATGACGGCGGTAATGATTGGAATCTTCTAATCACAAGTTTTAAAGTGGTTTGAGTTGTTTTTATAATTAGACAGAGGGGTTTGTGGTAAATGCAGTTTAAAAAACAAAACAAAAATGCAGCTATGTTACTTTTGGAAGATTGCATCAATTTTACCTGCATGGTACCACAAACTTCAGCACCAGTTGTAATTACAGAAAGGGGTCAAAGGTTAGTCCACATGACCTTATTTAAGGTAGTATGTCCCAACTCTCCGCATACTTGCTGCAGTAGAACGAGCTTTGGAAAGGCAGTTGCAGCCCTGCAGTCTGGCCGAGCAGATGTCACAGTTTATGTGGGACATTTTTATTCAGCCTCCTTGTCTGATGTATTCGGCCGATGTCCCACATTTTGATTGGCTTCAAAGGAATTTCACTTTCCTGCAGTGAGTTTTATTTCCTGATGGATGTGAAGGAAGCAGTAAAGTAGAAGTTAACCTGTGTTTTGCTGCTTAACAGTGAAAGTTGCAGATCACCATGAAGTGTTGAGCAGATTCCAGATGGATACGATGGAAGATACCACAAAGAAAGTCAAGTGAGCCGGAATACTGAGACACTGAGTTTTGTCAGATGCATCCTGCTGACCTGACAGAGATAATTGGAAGTAGGAGATGGCCGTTAGAACATTTATGGAAGGCTTCCAAGCTTGAGGTTCATAGGGTAAATCTCAAGGAATCAATTTTCTCACTTAACGACATGATAAAAAATGTTTTGCTAATCTAATAGCTTCAAAAAAGAACAATCCCAGATTTTTGTTTGATACAATTAAGAACATTGTCTCTCCTGATATTCCTCATGTACCAGTCTATACTAAATCTGATTGTAATGACTTTTTAAACTATTTTGTTAATAAGGTCGCTGCCGTCAGGTCAAATATTTCTCCATCATCCTCTCAGTATCACACGTGCTTACCTCTGATACCTGCTCCCCTTTTACTCCTGATACCTTACAGGACATCAGTGTCTGCTTGGTCAGATGAAACTGACTTCAAGCCACCTTGATGTACTTCTTCGTTAGTGTGTTTGACTCTATTGGCTCCTGTATTCTGGAAATAATTAATACTTCTCTTTATACTGGATCAGTTTCCAGCTATTTTAAACAAGCTATTGTTGAACCAATATTAAAGAAACCTAATTTGGACCCATCTCTTCCAAGCAGTTACAGGATATTTTCCCGTCCGGGTTCTGCAAATTACACTCTACTGAAACCGCTTTACTTAAAGTGTCTAGTGACACTGATGGCAGCAGAGTCAGGAGAGTACACCGTTCTGGTTCTGTTGGATCTCAGCTCTGCTTTTGATACTGTTGATCACAGCATCCTGATAAATAGGCTGAAGGACTTGTTTGGGGTTACTGGTGTTGTTTTAAATGGTTTATGTCGTATCTATCTGAGAGATCTTTTACCGTCTGTATGAATCATGTGTTGTCTGAAACATCAGTTCTGCCCTCTGGGGCACCTCCAGGATCTGTTTTAGGTCCGATTCTCTTTTTGCTGTATATCCTCCCTCTAGGCCAAATCATCAGACGTTACATATTTCTTATCATCTCTATGCTGATGACATTCAGTTATACTGTTCTTTCAAAACTTCTGAGTTTTATAAATTGTCGTCTTTAAATAATTGTCTGTCTGAGATCAAACAATGGTTAAATGACAGTTTCCTCCAGTTAAATGCAGATAAAACAGAAACCTTGATTGTTGCACCTGATCACATGCTCTGAGAAATTAAGCAGCAGATCAGTTTTTTTAGACCCTTCATTTCAGTCGCGTCTCAGAAACGTAGGTGTTATATTTGACTGTTCGATGTCTCTTGAGAAACAACTTGTCTGGAACTGTTTTTATCATCTAAGAAACATTTCTAAACTCAGACTGGTGTCAAAGGCAGAACTTGAGATGATTCATGCTTTTATCTCTTCTCGTTTGGATTATTGTAACGGTCTTTTTACTTGTCTCAACAAATCATCTCTGGATCGTCTTCAGTCTGTACAGAATGCAGCAGCAAGACTTTTAACTGGCACGAACAAGAGGTCACACATTACTCCAGTTTTGGCTTCTCTTCATTGGTTGCCTGTAAATTTTAGGGTTTAGGGTTCAAAATTTTAATTGTAACTTTTAGAGCTCTGCACGGTGAAGCTCCCCCGTATATCTCTGACCTGCTGAAACCTCATGCTTCATCCCGAGCACTTAGGTCGTCAGGTCAGAGGTTACTGGTGGTCCCATGTACTAACACGTGGGGATCGGGCTTTTCAGGCTGTGGGACTCCCTGCTGTTGTCGTTACGCGGTCTAGACTCCATTGACTCCTTTAAAAAGCAAACAAAAAATATGCAAACATTTTTTTCACTGTTTTATATTATTTTATTTGTATTTCTGATTTTATTCTGAAGCACTTTGTGATTTTTATCTGTGAAATATGCTATATAAATAAATTTTACTTACTTACTACTTAGTAGTTAAAAGAAGTTTAACAGTTTCAGGGATAGAAAAAGGGAATAAAGAGTATATGCAGGAAGAAGAAAGAAACTTCAGCTTTTATCTCCAGAGAGAGTTGGAAAAGTCTCCTTCAAATTAAAATCACAAAGTAAACACCAAACCTGTAACCTCCACGGTTCACTGTGAGTTTATTTCAAGTTTGATATGTCAAAATGACCGTGCAGCGTTGGTGACGTGTCCCACACAAACACGCTTGTCATTGTCATTTTAGATGTGAACTCATAACACACAAGGACACAGCACTACAGTCGTCCAGGAGGTGAGAGGTAATAAAAAACTCTGAAAGTCCAGAATTCACATGAATCACATTTTTCTTAGTGCACCACAGGTGAAAACCCTCTGAAGCAGTGAAAGAGTCCAAAAACGAAAGTAAGTGTGTGTGTGTGTGTGTGTGTGTGTGTGTGTGTGTGTGTGTGTGTGTGTGTGTGTGTGTGTGTGTGTGTGTGTGTGTGTGTGTGTGTGTGTGTGTGTGTGTGTGTTTGGTTTTTCCCTTGGCCCAGTGAACAGGTGGGGAGCGGCAGGGAGTGGCGAAGCTGCCTAATGACCATCATCACTCACCTCTCTCCGATGCCGGGGCCAAATCAATGAAGCTCCGACACTTCTCACCTGAGAGGAGAGAGAAAGGGAGAGGAAGGAGAGAGGGAGATGTAGATGTAAAGAGGGAAGAAGAGGTGGAGGAAACAAGGTGAATCAAGTTGGGAATAAAAGGAGGGGGGAGCAGGTGCAGAGGATGAGGCGATTAGTGGGCGGGAGACAAGGATGGAAATGAATGCATAGGGGGGAGAGAAAAGGATAAAATGAACGTTAGTGTGGCGGACTGATACGAACTGAAACCACATCAGGCTCACAAATAAAGACACAGTGACTCCTCAAGATGATCCTCTTCTGACGTTAAGCTGCACACTGCCAGGCGTTATTAAGTAGTTTTAAAAGCTGTATTAGTCACATTCATTTGCTTTTGTTCCGTCGCATTAAACAAAAGATGTTTATAACACAGAGCTGGAGTCGGGATGAAAATCCCAAAGCAGAGAACTCTTTCTTAAATGATTAGAACGATCTGTTGATCCATTTTCTGACAAAAATCTGGGTCATGGCCACGAGGGCAGAGACATCCACCCATCTCCACAGTCACCTCCTCCACCATTTCTAAGGGGACACCAAGGTGTAGCCAAGACACCCGATCTCTCCGGCAGTCTGACAAAACATCGCCTAGATGTCCTCCATTGTTGTGTTATGTCATGGGGTTTTTCGAATGTATGTTTGTCACAGTTTCAGATCATCAAACAAATTCAAATATTAGACAACGATAACAAATGTAAACACAAAATGCAGTTTCTAAATTATGGTGTTTGTTATTAAAAGGAAAATAATCCAAACCTACGTGTCCCTGTGTGAACAACTGATTGTCACCGACCCGTCATAACATAAATTAGCTGTGATGTGTCACATCTTTGGAAAGCTGAATTCAGTTTCTAGTCACACCCAGGCCTGATTACTGTCATACCTGTTCACAATCAAGAAATCACTTAAATAGGACCTGCCTGACGAGGTGGAGCAGACCAAAAGATCCTCAAAAGCCCGACATCACGCTGGGATCCAAGGAAATTCAGGTACAAATGAGAAACAAAGTAAGTGAGATTTCTCAGTCTGGAAAAGGTTATAAAGCCATTTCTAAAGCAGAGGGACTCCAGCCAACCGCAGTGAGAGCCAATTTCCACAAATGGCAAGAACATGGAACAGTGGTGAACCTTCCCAGGATTAGCCAGCTGAAGAGAATTACCCCAAGAGCGCAGCGACGACTCATCCAAGAGGTGACAAAAGACCCCAGAACAACGTCCAAAGAACTGTAGGCCAGAGTTCATGACTCCACCATAAGAAAGAGACCTGGCAAAAATGGCCTGCATGGCAGAAAACCAATGCTGAGCAAAAGGAACATAAAGAAAAATATCTGGATGATCCCCAAAACTTTTGGGAAAATATTCTGTAGACTGACGAGACAAAAGCTGAAGTTTTTGGAAGGTGTGTGTCCCATTACACCAAACCATAACAGACCAGCAAGTCCACCTCTGACTAGGCCGATCCAGAGTCTTCATTTTGCTTTTCTTAAGCCACTCAGTCCTGACCCGAATCCGATTAAGATGCTGCGACATGACCTTTGAAGGCGGCTCATGTGTGGCTGAACTATAACAATTCTGCAAAGCTGAATGGACCAAAATTCCTCCACAGCTGTAAAAGACTCGTTGCCTCTTATCATGAATTAAAACTGGTAACAGCAGGTGGTTAGTTTGTGATATTAGTCATTACTCTGACCTAGATTTACTGCTCTTGTATTAAGGTTTGTCTCAGTGGCAGGTGGGTCACATATTAGCCTTAACACTTTGCATATGACTGGGTAGCATTAGCAATTTATATCCAACAGCATTTTTAGTTTATGTGTTTTTGAGTACAGTTTTTAAGGAAGTGCTTCGCTTTCTCTTGTATTTTGATCAGAGTGAGGATTTCGGACAGGTTGGGCTCCATGGGATGTTCTGGGATTATTGAGAGTCAGAAAGAAGTGGGTACGGTCATTGGCTGACTAATTGTCAATTACAAGTTTGTCATGTGATTAAACTTCTCTTGCTCATGGTTGCTAATAGGGATGCAACGATACCAATTTTTTCAAACCGATACGATACCGATACTTGGATCTGAGTACTTGCCGATACAGAGTACAAAAACCGATACCTCTACCACACACACACACAAATGCAATGAATTGGAAGACAGGTTTTATTTTATTATCTGCCGATAAAAAATAAAATCTTAATAAAAATGACCACAAAAAAATTTCAAGTGAAAAATAAGCACTTCTGTTAAATTATTGCAGAGTCTCCACATTGTAATTTAACAAAATATCACTGAACTATTGGCACTGTCTCGAGCTTTCAGAATAATAAATAAACACTTCTGTTTGGAATAAAATAAATACAAATTAGGTTTGAGAATAAAATAAACTTTTAAATTATTGCAGTGTGTCCATATTGTAAACAAGCAAACAAAAGCCGCCAGTCTCACTCGCCTAACCCTGTGCCTGTTTAGCGCGGGATGTCCCCCTAGTGGCCAATCTAAAAAACTACAACAGAAATGACAAGCCACCCTCTGATTAATGAAATAAGTTAGTATCGGTTCATGGTATCGGTTAACTTTTACGCGTATGAGTACACACACATTTTAGAGTATCGGCCCCGATACCCGATACTGGTATCGGTATCGTTGCATCCCTAGTTGCTAACCTTCATAACTTTGTGATGTGGAGCGATACTGAATGTGTAAAAAAGAAAAAGTGTGACTCTTTCTCAGATTGTTCTAGTTTCAGTTTCGGGTGTCCTCTTGGCTTCATTATATTTCTTCCTGACACACTCGGGCCTCGGTGAGTTCATCAGAGCTCACGGGACCCTGCAGGTCACAGATCAGCAGCCACAACACGAGCTATAATTCAGCCCGTGCAGTGTCACGGGCAGCAGGCGGGCCCATCTATAACCAGCCCAAACACCGACGCCCACACACGCACAGAGCCATACTCGCTGAACAGCAGATGAAGACACACTCTGTTTGATCACACTGGTGCTGAGGACGATTTAGGTTTCCTGTGGTGAAAGAAAAAGAACAGAAACTCAACGTCAGTCCTGCAGAAACTCTCTGAGATTCTGGAAGTCCCGTTAGCTCAACAGTGCATTCAGAAGAATAGCTTTTATGTCTAATTTGTACTTTTATTCCACAGTTACAGCTCACATGATTCCTGTTAATCTACTGTTGCATCACCTATGGGCAGTTATTCTAACCTAGAGAGCAATCGGTGTTTGGCCTAAATGTGGGCCGCATTCAGACTTGGCTGACAGCTATGATTCAGGGTCGGTCTGGCTGACTAAATTTAGCCATAGCTTCAGCTCACATGGACCAAATTTCAGGTGTTCTTTGGCAACTGGGTCACCTCTTAACAACAAAACACTTACCCCTGTCAAGCCCATCTCATGACTGATGGGCCATTTCCGCTTCTCCTATAACAGAGTAAAAACGCTGCTGGAAATGAGCCGAATGACCCTTAACCCACTCCTTCCTTCCTGTTACCTGTTCTCCACCTGGTGCTTGTATCCTTCCTTCCTCTGTTCTCCCCTGGCTTCCTTTTGGGAACTAAACTGAAATAAGAATAAATGTATGACTGTAGCTAAAATCAGCTCTTTGATTGTTTCCTCTAAGCGCCTGTTTGACAGAATCTGAAGAGGATGGTCATATTTCATCTTTTCAAGGTTAAATGTGAATTTGCTCACACCTTGGTGAACTGAAGTGAAGCTGTGATGCAGCCAAAAGGTGAGCGTCTCAGCGTCTGATTAGGACATGAATCTAAAATGTAATTAAAGAGTGAGCGGGCTCGTCTGTGACCTGATGACAGGACTAACAGCACAATCAGTATTCCTACGCCTTCCTGCCGCACACAGAAGCCCGCGCTGCTCTAAAATGTCAATTATCAAAAAAAAGAGAGAAAATCACGCTCGCAGTCTATCAGGCTGTAATGAAACAGATCCATTTAAAGAAGCTTCAGGTGTCTTCTCTTGTAATTTTGGTTCACAGTCCCGGCTCTCACTTTTGCACCACTCTTTCATTATTCTCCCTTCCTGCAGCCGGCAGCTCTGCAGACTGTTTAATCAATGATCCGATGTCATTTGGGGGGTTAATTGCAGCTGTAATGAGTATGAATGCTTTTGTGAAACAACACCTAATGTGCCATTACTTCTACATTTAAAACAGACCGTATAAAACGTCAGATTGAGAATGAACTTAAAGAACATAAAGGCTCCAGTCTCATTTGTGCTGATCCAACACCGCAGTTCAAAACTGGACGTGCCGAGTGATCGATGGACGTGACTGAGAAACTGAGGAACGCTGCACAGTCACGCAATTATGACTTGCGTTAAAGCACGTCCTCCTTTATCTGCGATTTCTTCTAACTCTAATTGGATCATAAATTTCTAAATTAACACCACGTTTTATTCAACAAGACTTCAAACCAGCGACTGAGACCATAAACCCATCAGGAAAGTGTTTACTGGGCCCACAGAGCGAGGCAACGGACCAGTGGAAGCCCGAGGAGTTGGTAGCATGATGGTTAACTCCGTTGCCTCACAGCAAGAACATCAACCATGTGGCCTTGTTCACATTTTCCAGTGTTTGCTCTGCGGGTACTCCGACGTCCTCCCAGTCCAAAGACATACAGTTAGTGGGTTTAGGTTAACTGGTGACTCTAAAGTACCCATCGGGTGTGACTGACTGGCTGTCTGTGTTGACTGGTGAGTGGCAGTGTGCAAGCTTAATGTTGTGAAGGACGGTGCTTTGAACTGAAACTACAACTTCTACCTAAACCTAATTAACTAACTGTGAGACAGAAATCAGGAGCAAAAGGAAAACACAAGGTTACACAAATAAACCCAAGAGTCAGGACACTTTGTCTGCAATGGTGAGACGCCTGCAGCATCTGACAGAACATCAGTATTTCACATATTGCTCCATGCCAGAGTCCTCAGCAGCCATCCTGAGCCGTCTCGCTTGTAACTGAATAATTTTTGTGCTCACAGATATGAAAACATCACCAGTCAGATCAGCTCCAAAGGTTTGGTGGATTTGCCTCAAAGCAACATTTTAAAGACTTTTTCCTCCACAGGTTATACTTCTACGTCACAGTCACACAGCTTCACTGAAGGCTCCATCCACGGCAACAACGCAATCAGCATCTTCAGCTCCGCCCACCAGAGCACAACTAATAGTCTGATTCACGTTATGGGTACTGGAAGGAAGAACAGTACTTTTACCTTCATCGTCACTACAATAATGAGTAAATATGTCTGCACAAACCTCTGCTGTGCATCTTTGATAATGTGCCTGATCATTTTCAAATGCAACCTCCTTCAGCAGTGATGTCACATCACTGTGGAAGAGTTTTGGCCCACTCTTCTTTATAGCATCGATCAGATCATTGAGGTTTGCAACATTCATTTATGCACAGAAAAGACTGAAAAGATCCCACCACAGCCTCTCAGTCAGGCTGAGGTCTGGATCACTGCAGCTCCTTCTTTTTTTAAGTTGGAAATGTGCTGCTGTGCTTGTCCTGTTGATGACCCAGTTTGCTTTAGCAGTGGGACACAGCCTCACATTTGGCTCTAGAACACTTTGGTGAGGTCACGGTACACTCAGTGACTGCAAGGTGCCCAAATCGTGATCGGTCCACCGCTGTGGTGAAGGCTGGGTTTGAACTTTGGCCTCATTGGTCCTGAAGTCTTGTTGGTAGTTCACACAGCCATACTTGTTCCCACATAGCAAGCAGGCCTGGCCCGGATCTGGTATCAAGCCGGCACTGCTGGCTGACTTCTGGCATGTAAAGACATATGTCATCCAGATATGGGCCAGGCCTGGCATCAAGCTGGCACTTCTGATGGGCCACTGTCATGGCAGAGTGTATGTCAACCAGATATGGGCCAGGTCTGGCAATGATGCCACTGCTTATGTGATGACATGCCATATCTGGCCCGATTGTGGTTCAGCGCATGTGGCCCAGGCCCATAGAAAACAGGTCTTCCCCGGATCCAGCATCAAGCTGGCACTTCTAACCGCAATGATGCCACTGTTTATGTTCCTATTTTTGTTAGAAGACCCAAATGCCATGTTGCAATACTGTACTGCTATGGTAGCCAACGTTTCAAATGCAGGTTTGACAGGTTTGTGTACACTTTATCCAAAACCTAGTGATGGTTTACTCATCTTTGCCAGTGGGTGGTGGTAGCTCAGACGGTAAAGCAGGTCACCTACTGATCGGAAGGTTAGTGGTTTGATCCCTGGCTCCTCCAGTCTGCATGTTAAGAGTGTGAATGTGTATGAATGTAGTTAGGAAGCACTCAGTGTAGGGAAAGTGTGTGAATGTGGTATGTTGTATAGAGTACTTTGAGTAATCCGGGAGACTAGAAAAGCGCTATATAAAAGTCAGTCTGAACAGAGTCTCATCATGTTACTTTTGCACTGTTTTTCATGTTCTGGCACATGTTGTTATTACATGGCTTGATTAAGATACACATTAGGCTGACATCTGGGGCCAGAGCTGAAACTGTTCTGGGCCAGCACAGGGCCAGCAGTGTGTCTGCAACTGGCCCGTGCCTGCACACAACTTACACATGGTCCACATACCGCAAAGAATGACGGCCCTTTGGTGGCCCAGATCAGGTTTGCCAGAGGAAGTCCACACATGGGCCAGCACAGGACCACCAGTGTGTCTTCAACTGGCCTTGTGCTGACCCATGTGTGGCCCAGATCTGGCAAACGTGACCTGGGCCACCAAAGGGCCGTCATTTTTTGCGGTATGTGGACCATGTGTAAGCACATTGTGTGGGCCTGATCCGGGCCATACCAATTTTGCTATGTGGGTTCAGTCTGTGCTGTCCTGAACCATTAACCTGGCCTGTAGAGTCTTTGATGGAGCTCTTGGGTTTGTTTGCAGTTTCTCTGAGTATTACGCGCTCTGGTCTTGGGGTGAAACAGGTTCTTCCTTCTACAATATAATAAAAAGAGAAAAGACATGAAACAGGCTGTTAAAAGGCTCAAACAGTGACAGTGAGGATTTCACAGAAAGGTCACGTCGATGTAAATTGAACTTTTTTGCAAATTAAAGCCTCTTTTTGGAGCGGCCGACTCTGTTCTCATTACTGCTGTCACTGCGAGATGAGCTCCTTAGGAGTCTGTTTGCCAGTCGTGCCAGATTGAAGTGATGTAATGAAGTGAATAAGCCTCGCTGAAGCTTTCATGACGCCATGGCTGCATGCTTTCACTTAACCTCTTATTGCCTGGGTGGAATACAGCATGTCTGGATTCAGATGCGATATCAAATCATAGTCAAAGAAGGTTTAAAAGTTCAGTGAAGTCTAGATTGACGGCGAGACTCCAACATGAGTTTCTCAGCAGGGTGTTTGAGGAGAGAACAGGGACAGTGAGGAGCAGCACAGTGAGACTGATGAAGAGAAGCAGTAAAGTCGTACGCATCGATCAGCCCGAGCAGGCTTCGTTAACTCTGAGATTGGCCCCTTCTGAAGCAGTCCAAAGCTCTGAGACGATGGCTGTTTTTAAAGGAAAAAATCCCACTGAATCATTTATTTCCCTCCATGTGTCATTTTTCACAGTGGCTCCAAAGTACGGACCTTTCATAGGAAAGCAGACTGATAAATAATTACTGTGTAGTGCTTGGATAAGTTTCACACAAGCAGAAAAGCTTGAATTATTAATTCAATTATTAATCTATTTTTAATAATAAGCTGCTGTAATATACGGATCAGCTGTGCAACAGGTCACATATAGCTCCAGCTCCAATGGCCACGTATTCCAATAATGAGCTCAGCGTAT
Source organism: Perissodus microlepis (assembly GCF_051167445.1). Classification (NCBI taxonomy): domain Eukaryota; kingdom Metazoa; phylum Chordata; class Actinopteri; order Cichliformes; family Cichlidae; genus Perissodus; species Perissodus microlepis. The sequence goes on along the minus strand of NC_140464.1, from coordinate 2,522,756 downwards.
GTGCAGCCATCAAACACACCAAAATGGCTTGTTTCAGGTAGAGGATGAATTGGCCCACTTTCTAATAGAGCTACACTGAGCACAGCGAGTCCGCTTTACAACAATTACAAATATTTTTTCAAACAAAAGAAAATATTAAAAGAAGAAAAATTAATTTTACTAAGTAATACTAATAAAATTTGGAATAATCTCTGAGTCGGCCTGATCCCAGTATCATCCAATCTGTGATAACACACACAAACACACACACACACACACACACGTCCCTGATGAATGTCCTTACAGACATTTTTTGGACATGTATTTATCACCTAAACTTCTGAGCACAGAGTCATATTGGGAGTATTATAACTGTGCACCACGTTCTGGTTTAGTATGCTGGTTTATAACTATTGCAGATCAGTTTCACATTATAATTAAGGAACAGTATCAGACTGCTACCATGGCTGCACAGGGGCACTGACTGTGCTGTACGGTGTGTAAATTTGGCTCCAATATTATATGTTTTGATCGGTTTGTGTCTTAAAAGCCCTTTTTAATGGTTTCCATGATGAATTTGTTAACGTGTGTGTGTGTGTGTGTGTGTGTGTCTCACATGTGTCTCGTTTCTCTCAGCTGTGCAGACCGGTTTGTTTAAGTTGTGGCTGTTCCCTCTCATCTGTTGTGTGCAGCTTCATCAGGAAGTTGCATAACTCGCATACATTTGTAGAATTATATTATATCTTGGAGTCTAGTAGCTTAAAAGCAGGATCCATAAGCTGTAGACAGGCAAGCAGAACTTCAATCCCAAACAGGAAGCTCCAACAGAACAAAAACAAACACTTGAGTTAGCTGAGGTGAAGCCTATCAGACAGCTAGCAGCTCCAGCTGCCTGTGTCACCATTAACCTGTCAGTCCAAAAGACCACGCCCATAATAATGCAAACTTTATACAGAGGAATTCACCCTCGTACAGCTGTTATAAATGGAGAAATTATCTGTAGAGACCAAAACTGTTTCTGTATCAGACTGTAAACATGTTTATTTCTGCTGTGAAGTTGGACATTTGAACATGGGAGTCTATGAGGACTGACCTCTGCTGGACACTAGAGGTACTGCAGCTTTTGGCGCTTCTCTGTTGACTTCTTGAGCTTTCAGTGAACAACACGAGCAGTAACACAGAGCCCAAAACTGATAAAAGTGGTGTAAAAATATTATAGAGAATATTACTGCAAACAAAGGTAACCGAGAGTCTGCTTAAATCTGTGACACACAGTGTCATATTCACAAAGTAATTATGTATAACGTACATGTAATTTTAATTAAGTTCTAACATCTTTGGAGGTTAATCAATGTTAATTAGTGATGCTCTCGGTGTCTCCATCACCTCCTCAGGATGATCTCATTCGTAATCCCCAAAGGTGATGCTAATAATGTGTTTTATTTCATTAAAAAACAAACTGAGAGCGAGAGCAGCAGAGCGAAGTCAGAGAAGAATCGATGGCTGAGAGAGGGAGTCACACTGTAAAATTTTATTATCATAATTCTCCGCTCAGCGATGCCAGAATGCCTTTTTATCCAGCACTGCTGGGCGAACCACACTGTAATAAAGATACAGGCCTTTAGCTCGCAGACCAATCACACTGAAAGGAGAAATTACCAGTTACTAACAGGCAATTCATAGTGAGTTATACTCAAACAGATGTTTGATTTTTTTAAAACAAAAACTCGGAAAAAATCCCATCAACAGCACAGTGAACACAGTCTGTCCCCCATACGGCTGTGATGGTCTAAAAACAATGAGCCATTACTGATTTTTGACTTCATACTTCAGTCTCCTGTGTGACAGTTCTACATTTAACCCCATTCATCCACCTGGAGGTTCCCACTGGACTCACGTTAACGTACACAAAGTGCAATTGAAATTGTAGAGGTGCAAACACCTCATACCAAAACAATGCACCTTGAACCCACACAGAAGAAATGATTTTTACTCCTGCTTTGGTTAGCATTAACCTGATGTTAGCAACAGCTAATGCGCTACACGTGCAGACAACAGGAAACACTTGGATAAAATACAGCAGTCTTTTCCCTCTCAGGGACCAGAGCAGGCTTGTTATAATGACCCAGTGACACTGATGTTATTGCACTTAGTCTAAAGGTTCTGCAGCACATCTCAGCCACACAGCAAAGCTTCATCCCAGCCTCTTCATTAAACTGTCTGGAATCACTGCAGCAGCCTTCATGCTGTTAAACATGTTATGTTTATGAATTATGATCCACAGCCCCCCCAGTACTACCACACATTAACAGGTTTAAGTCCTCTTTATCATTAACAACACAGGGAGAGCCAAAGAATGAGCCAAGATTAGTTTTATATGCATCACCAATCAGCAGCTCGAATCTGTGAGGAAAAAAGGCAAAAATCCACAACCCTTTGGTCCAAACATCAACTTTATCATCCAGGCCAAGCTGCAAATCAGCACGTGCTGTGTCACGCCAAAGAAGTCGTCCAGACAAATAAACTACGCATACTTGTTTTATCACAGTCGAGACAGCCAGCATCTCCAGTATTCTGAATTTGTTCCAGAACTGAGGAAACAGCTGAATAAAACATTGGGCTTGGCAGGAAATCCACCATATTTTCTGCTGCTGGGCTTTTCTGTGGAGTTCATCATCACTGGGACAGAAGAAAACACACACACACACACACACACACACACACACTTATTCAAACTCTCCGGCTCTTCCCAAAGCTCTGCGCTGTGTCACAGGTGTTTGCGTACCTGATCTCAGGTAACACTCTCTTTGGTCTGTTACGCATCAGCACGGGAGGTTAAATGAGGAGGCGGGTATGATGTTGAATCTTTATCAGCTGATAATTAAACAGCTGGTGTTTGGAGTTGCTTTCATTATTATTCAGCCTCTGCAGCACATGTATAATATCTGCATATTAATGTGGATTGTTTACATGGTTTGATTAAAGTTGGCACACGCTCAGTTCAGCCATTTTTAAAAGTGCAAATACAAATTATCAGCGGTCTTCAACTCAGTTTGAATCCAATCACCTCAACTGGCATTCCTCAACCTAACCAAGAAGTTTTAGCGCCCAGCGCCCAGCGCCTCAGTCACACCGGCCTACAGACCGGTCGGTGCACGGTGTTGGACCAAAAACTTCCTCACGATTGTTTCGGTTGCTTGTAGGTTGCCATGGTTACCCACAATTTTCATGGAAGACACCAGCTTTCCTGGAAAGCCGTCGAGGCCAGGCCAGGCAGCTGGACACTTAAGCAGTTCAGATGGTGTTTGGATGGTTCACAGAGAGTTGCTTCGAAGACAGTTTAAAAGAATCGTGAGTGTAATCTCAGAGAATGGTGCTGGTTTGTTCTCCGGGAACTGTTTGAGGTTTGTAAGGAGGGTCTGCAGGCAGGTGAGGCAAGAAGGTAAGACTCCTTGAAAGAATCCTTAACAGGGAAGTATTGACTCGGAGAAGACAGGTGAGCAAGTTCAGGTAAGTTTAAAGACCAAAGTGGGAATCAGACTTTACCCCAAGACCCAAACACTACAAACTGATTCCAGTGACACCAACTACATGCACAATGTTAATGAGACTAAAAAAATCTGATGCAAGCTGGAAATGGAAACTGTCGCCTTCAAAATAAAAGCTGCGTCTTTCGAAACGTGTCCATTGAGAGTCCACTGGGGAGTGTTTCCATGCAAGCTCCTGCTGAGGTTGGTGCACCACGCTCTTTGCAACCAGTTTCACCCAGCAGCAACAGAGCAGTTGGCAAATACACATTTATCGATAGCAACAAAATTTAATCAGCCAAAAAGAAAGTGAAAAACAAAGCAGAGCAAAGAGAAATTTTAGTGCAAATCCCAAAGTTTTCAAAGACAACAAATAATTTAGACTGGATGTTGGGATTGATCTAAAATACAAACAGATGAATGCATAAAATCTTTGATGCAGCTTTGGGTTTAAGTCTAATAAAATGTGCATTCCTGTTGGTGAGAGCAGCGCCGAGAGCAAAAATATAAACACCCTGTTAAACAAAAAAGGTGCTGCTCCATCAGCAGCTTCTGTTCCAGTGTTGGTCTCAGTGTAAACATCCTGTAGATTTAATGAAGAGCTGGAACAAACCGATCCTTTCAGAATGTGAGGGAGGAATTTAACAAGCTTAAGCTTCGGGGCGTGACGGGATGTGTGTTAGTTCAATACTTGATGTGCTGGACGGGAGACTTTCTTAGTTTTGTACTTACTGAGATCTGAGCTGTCAGAGCTCAGTTTGAGTCGATGTATTAACAGAAAATTTAGAGCAGATTAACAGATTCAACCTTCCTGAGGCCGAATCTGCAACACTCCTGCTCACACCGTGCAAGGCCGCTGAACAGCCACTAGATGGAGCTCAAACTGACTGCAGATGTTAGGATAAGTGAAGCCAGATAAGAAAGTTATCCTGGGTATGTTGAAGTTTGTAGCACAGCCCCCAGATATCCAGTCTGTCACAGAGGAGAGACCTCTGACATCAAATAATGCAAAGAAAGAGCTCAAAATTAAAACTAACTAAAAAAAAAGCTTGTGTCTAAATAAACTCAAAAATAACTTATTTTAAGTAATGCTTGACGAGATATGAGCGTTTAAGTCTCAGTTACATTAAACCATATTCATATATATTATGTATTAAACATGAATAATAGTTTTTAGGTGCTGTGATGTTTAAAAATGCTCCCCTGGTCTCAGCTTTCCTGTCCTCGATCCACCTTCCTATCGCAATAAAAGCTAAAAGACCACATTAAAAACACAAGGGGGCGCTACAGCAAGAGCTTAAATACGAGTTTCTCGTTTCTGCTTCTGCAGAATTAAAGGATCCCTCCCATGTGGGTTACTGGTGGTCATCAGTGAGGACTTAAGGCCTCAGGCTGAGCATTTTATTTCCTATTTGTCTCTGATGTGAAAATTCTCACAGAGAAATAAGGTTAAAATGCATTCACATTCTGAACAAAGCCGCGTGCCACTGATGCAAATAATGATTCTTTACAGTTAAAGGATTTTAGAAAATCTGCTGTTTTTTTACACTTTAACTTCACAGATGCTGCTGCTCCTGCACGGTGTGGACTTTAAATGTAGAGGAGAAGGAAAGCTCATAATATTAGTTAAACGGACACACACACACACACACACACACACACACACACACACACACACACACACACACACACCTCTGTGTCCCTGGGATGTTTATTTACTCTCACAGAGTTACAGCGCACAGATCCACACACAGACTGTTTTGTCCTCTTCACTCCCACTCATCTCTGCACAGAACAGATCCTGTTTGTTTGTTTGTTTGTCTACAGCTTCTCACATGGGACAAAATATCAGAAACACTTACAGGACCCACAGAGGCAAAGCTCACTGTAGACTTCACAGCTAAAGCTCCAAGTAATGGGGATCAATCCGCAGCTGAAAGTAGTCCCTGACAAACAGAGGTTTCTCCTGTTTGGTCAAAAACTGCACCGTGGAGCAGTTTTAGGAAGTTCATCACAAAGATGGAAACAGAGAAGGAAAGTCAGAAAGTAAAGAGACACTGGCTGAGGTAGAAACGGTTTTCTTAATAAGAGTCCTGACAGATGTGGAAATGTCTCCGAGGGAGCCACCATCCCACAGTTCAAAGCCGTCCACCATCAGAGCATTCACAAAAACAATCTGATCAGTGATCTGTGTTTTTCATCCTCTGCCATCTTCCATTCAAAAGACCAGAAGTTAACTTTGAGTTATTAAAACCTGCTTGTTATGAAGTTTGTTTCCCCTGTGAAGCACTTTGTTTGGCAGCTTTAGAACTAACCAGAACTGGACCGAGTGAAGCGCTATACAAATACAGGCTATTTACCATTCAACAGGAAGCCAGCTTCAGCAGCTGATAACAAAGTTCAGGAAACAAACTGCTGGAACTATAAATCCAAAAACACAGGAGAGGAAAACCAGGAGATTGGAGAGGGCAGCACCTCCTCAACACACCGTTTGGATAACATGGATGCAGTTACAGCAAAAAGTCCCACTGGTATGAGCTTCTATGTGAGGGCGTCCAGCACATCACCTGAGCGCCTCCTCACTGTGGACTGAGGGAAAATAAGTGATTTGAAGACCTGAACTTTTAATTTTTGAGTTTTCCATTAAACGTCTCATCAGCAGGAAGAGAAAATGTGAGCAGAGAGCCTCATGTGTTATTTATTTATTTATTTTTACCTTTATTTAACCAGGAGGTTCACAAAGAAACCCAGCCAAGACAGCAGCCATGATGCAAACATGCTAAAAATGCACCAATTACAACAGAAAATTCAAGATTTACAACAATTTATACAAAATACAAACACCCACAACAAAACCCACCAGAGAAATCACAAGAAAAACATTCACATCTCCTTCACTGCACTCCTTATGATGCTTTTCAGTTCAGCAGCAGGTATGCTGAATGTGTTTAAGCTTAGATCTTTCTGCTTTTCTGAGGAACTAACCAGAGCAGAGAAGGTACAGAGGTAAACGGGGCCGTTCTTTTCAGAGTTCCAGCTTCAGTCATATTCATCACCCAGCTCTCCACATTTATCCAAAACAGTGTGAATACATCATGTTTGCACAGAGCAGACCCACACCAGCATCATCCACCATCACATGAAAGGTTAAAGTCTCAGTGCAGCCACACTCTCTGTTCCTAACTGATGAATTTCCATCTAGGATTACTTGACTTCAGACGTGTTTGGAGTGAAGATTTTGTGCTCCTTTCTGGCACTAACAAATTCCCTGAATTCTGTCAACTTTTATCTTTATGACAAGAAGCACAGGCCGAAGAAAAAGCATAAAAATATTTATTTTCAATGTAAATCTAAAAATGTTTAATTTGTTGTCCTGTTATTGAGAGAAACGGAGATTTAGAAGCTCAATTTCTGCTTGAAAAATGAGAGCGCATTGACTTAAATTGTCCACATCGATCAGCGTGCAATGAGTGAGAGCAGTGTGCTCTGAACGCACCACATCCTATCATTTTAAAATTCTGTCCAAAGACTAAACAAACATCAGTGCGGCTCAAACTCGAAGTGAAAACAGGTTTTACGCACAAACATTGGTTGTGCGTAAAAATGACGTGACTGGCCTGTTAGCTTTAATTTCAGGGGGACATTGTCTGACCTGTTACTGCAGGTGAGCTAAAAAATAAAATAAATAAAAACTGAAGTGAAGAGGAAAAAGTATTCCAGATACTTCACACTTATCTTAAAGCCGACACTGCTCTAGTTTTATTTTCTCTTAACAACTTTAAGCGACCCCAGAATCTCCCCAGCCTCTCGGACTGATGGACCCACCTGACTCGTGGATGTTCTCCTCGCAGGAGTACCAGATGCCCGTATGGAAGCGGCGGAAGAGGAAGCGGTCGTCCCCGGTCTCCCAGCTGTAGTGCACTTTGTTCTGGTCCGTCTCGTTCACGCCGTAGTCGATGCAGTTGTGGTGCCGCTGCTTGCTGCAGTTGGGCTTGGGGACGCGCTGGGTGCCCTCGCACCAGTACGTGGTGATGAAGGCGGTGGTGGAGAAGAACAGGGCCACCAGGTTCAGACCCACCGACAGCAGCGCGCGGCATTTCCGCGTCGTCTTCATGATCTCGGAGCGAGCGGCCGCGTCCCCGCAGGCAGCGAGAAAGTTCATCCAAGAAGGAGAGCGAGGAGGTCAGACGAGGAAGAGCGGCATGGCGCTGCGAGGACGCACAGAGAATTACGCGCGTGTCCTCTCTGTGCCAGCGTGTCCTCAGTGAGGAGCTCGGGACCCAGAATTTAAATCTTCCATCAGCGTCACAACTGAGAGCTTCCGGCCTCGGAGAGGAGACGGGGAGCTGCTCCTCCGTCACAGAGCAGGAGGCTCACTGAGGAGACGTGATGCTGAGAGCGGAGCACCTCTCTCTCTCCTGCTCTCCCTCCCTGCGTGTGCGTCATCACAGTGACCGGTCACCCAGACAGCTCACACCTCAGCCACACCTACTCCCGTTTTCCCTTTTAGAAATCAGTCATTTTGGATCTTTTGGTATTAAATCTGTGACTCTTTATGGGGGTGTTGAATCCATCACAAAGAAACCCAGCTCAAATATGACAGCAGGTAATATGATATCATTTTGTTTGATGCTACCTGCATCTCCTCTCCACCTTCAAGGTGTCCTGCGAAAGTCAGAGATCTAATTTTAGTCTCATTTCAGAGACAAAGGGTCACAGATGCCAACAGACTCAATAAACTGATAAACTTTTAATGACAACGTGCATTAGGAGCTTGGAGAGGTGAGGCTCCAGTTTGGGACCACTGTGTTTCGCACTTTTGTGAATTTTTTCCTTTGGCTTATTTTGTTAATTTACTCTCTTAGTTTAATTTAATCTGTTTTGTTTATTTATTTAAATTATTCTATTTATTCATTCATTTTGCTTTCACTTGACCTTCCTGGTTGACACTGGAAGGTAAAAACTGCGTAAACATTTGGTTTAAGCTCTCCAAGCGCCTTTGGTTTGAGGTTAAAAAAAGTTTCGGCAAAAGGGCACCGATTCCCACCTCAGCCGCAGGAACAGCTCGACAACCAACTCACAGTTAGTATTACTGTAACGTTGTAGAAGTGAGAACCCAACTGTGACATCTTAGCCACTAACACAATGACCCAGTAAGGCAGTGAGTGTATGTAAACACAGTGTTACTGGGTCAATCCAAAACAAAATCCATCATAAATGGAAAAAACCCAAAGATGAGCTCATTTTTTATTATAAAAACTTTTGCATATCAAATGAAGCCAAGTTAAGAGTATAAGAGCCCCCATAAAAACATCTGCAAGGTTAAAATTTGATGCTTTTTAAGTACAGTAGATGCCCACGTGAAATTTCCAGGACTGAAAAACACTTTTAGGCTCTGTTAAAAACTGTGAATGTCAGGGCTGGGGGGCTGGGAGGAGGTGCTGGCCGTCAGACTGGGGTCTGGGATGCGGGGCCTCCCTGCTACTGCAGATAAGGAGGTGGTCCGCTTGCCTCCACCCCAGAGAGAAGGGTTACATCTCCTGGGTCTAGGTGCGGCTTGCCCCTCTGAGGGCGGGGGTACCTGGACCTGGGATATAGAGTATGTTTGGGGAGTGCGACTGTCTGTGCAGTGTCTATTTGTGTCTGTCTACACGTTGGGTGAGTGCCGAGTATTTGGTTGTGCATATGGGGGTGGGAATGCACGTCTGTGTCTGCGTGCGCCTGTTTGTCTGTGTCTATATGTCAGGTTGGGTCTTAGACTCAACCTCTCTGGGTACATCTCAGGCCCTCTAAAGTACGGAGGCCTATCTCCCCTCACCACACTCCCTGCCGGTGGCTGATGCCCTCAGACGTTGGTGTGTTGGTGGTCCTTGTCGTCTGGGGCTGGGCGCTCATGTATGTACCGGCTCACTCCTGGTGGCCGATTGGCGGGGCCGGGCGCCTGCGGCCCGGCTGGGCTCCTTCCGGGGGGTGGGATGCCCTCAGGCCTCTCTGGCACAGCTGGCTGCCGGCAGAGCCCGCGGGCACACCACTGCAACCCCCTCTGGCCTCTGCTCCGTAGCTGCGGGGTGACCTCTCGTTTGGGGCTCTACTCAGCTCTTCCCAGGAGGGTGGCACGGTTCCCCCCCCTTTGGTGGTCCTCCTCGGGTCCTTGTACTCTGGGGCCTCTGGATATCTGGGGCCTGGATCTCCTCCATACCCACTTCATACCCTGGTGGACGGGGCTATGGCTCCCCACACTCCCTAGCAGATCGTTACATGGAGAAACCTTTGGAATACAAGCATGCTGATCCACACAGGTATGCACACAGGTGTACACACGGGTGTTCACAGACGCGGACTACACCTTTCTTGGCTGCTGCCTCAAAGCACATTGTGCGCTATCGTGCGTGCTGCACAATATCGTTTATTATTTAGTATCTACTGTTATCTACTGCTAGCTAGTTTATTGTGATGGTGCTGTTTTTATTATGTTGCTCTTTGTTGTGTGCTTTCTCTTCTGTTTTTTTTCTCCATACAGGTGATCCAGGTGTTTTGTTTGTTTGTTTGTTTTTCTTTCTTCCCCCCCTTCTCACCGTCTCTTCTCCCCTCTGGTTTTCTTTCTCTCCCTCTCTTTCTTTCATTCTTTCTCCCTGTCCTATCCCCCAGTCATGTCTGTCCCATTTGTAGCAACCAAAAATAAAATAAATTCATAATTATAATAAAGGTCAATCAAATGGACCAGTATGGCAAGGCCATGATGATCCAATTGGTAAAGTAAATCCACTTGGCATCTTTCTTGGCCTTAAGACAGCAATTCTGACGGCTAAAGATCCAAACGGGACACAAAAAAAACAAAACAAAAAATCAAAACAAAACAAAACTGTGAATGTCATCAAATCAGTTTTTCTCCACGTGTCACAATGCAAAGGCAAAATCTCATTTCTCTGAACATCAGTTTCAGCATCAGAATAAATATTATAATTTCACTAAGTAGAAGCATTGGTACCCTGGATGTTTGCTCTGTTTTCTGATCATTTACTGTAGAAAACAAGAAGAGCATTCTGGGTAAACCTTAAAGATTCCCTCGTGGGACGGGTGTCTGCTCAGAACATGTTAGTCTAACATGTTCTGAGCAGACACCCGGCAAAAAGCAGAGCTTTAATGTGCTCTAGAGCACATTAAAGCTCTGCTTTTTGCCTACATTTGGATACCAGACTCAACTTCTAACCTTACTGTCTGTTTAACTGAGTCCTTACAGCGTCAGTCACAACCTTCCCTGGAAGAAGAATCTCAGCGACTTTGGTGATCAGACTTTTTCTCCAGAGTGACGAACCTGACTCGTTTCACTCAGGATGAATTCTAATAACTGGGACCATCATCGGGTTGTACTGTTCCAGTTTATGACCAAATACCTGCAAAGTTTCATTTGAGTTTGTTGCAAATAAAAATGTATCCACCAAAGAGACAGGGTGACAAACAGTTCAAGAACACAAGGAGCCGCAGTCAGACATCAAAAACCCAGAAACAGTAAAAACACATCACAGAGTTCGATTCATCTAACTTCTATCGATCCTCTTGTTCTTAACTAATTGTGAGCACTTTGGTCAACTTTGTTGCTTATAAATGTGATAAAGAAAACTGATATTGATTGATATTGATCTTCTTGTGATTCCAGCATTTGGTTCAGTCTTTCCTCAGTTTTGATTATTCTTCGTGATTTCTTTTGACAGTTTCACTTGTTTCAGTCCTACTGCTGATGATTGCGTGCACGTCCGGTAAGTCCATGTGTCGACACTCCTACTTTAGTCATTGTGTGTTCATTGCTTGAATTAAGAAGTTTTGTTTCCATTTGTTAGTTTCTCATTTTGTTTTTGCTGTTTTTCTTTATTTCTAAGTTCTTTAAAGTTACTCCTTTTGCACGATAGTTTGTGTCCACATCTACATATCTATCTACTAGTTGCTTTAAAAATTCCTCACAGTGTCTCATTATATGCAGATTGATCTCCACAGTTAAACAAAAACTGTTGGCAGCAGCTCAAGTAAAACAAAACCCTTTGATTCTCTGAGTTGAGACAGGAGAAAGAGAGGAAAATGACCATGTTTGCAGTAAAAAGTTCAAAGTGATGCTCTGATTCTGCAGGGCGTGAAGAGAGAGGCTGGAGGGGAAAAACACCAGCTACAGGAGATAAACAGCCACCATGTGACCGAGCAGTGGTGAAGAGCTGGTTTAAACACAAAAACAACTTGATTAGATTGAGAGAACGATCACAGCCAGAGTTAAAATAACTACCTTCTAAGGTTACAGGACCATCATCGTCATGGTAACAACAATAAAAACCTCAGGTTTTTGTGCCTTTTGTTTAAATGTCCATCTGAGAAAAACATCCCTAAATCCAGTCAGTAACAGCTGTGAAGCCGTGAGGCCACATGCACATCCATGCCCTCTGCAGATAGCGCACACTTGGGTATTTTGGCTGGGACTGCTCGTCACACCTTATCAGTCGCAGGCTGCCAGAAATGAGAAAGATGCTGCTGACATCAGAGAGACATGTATAAGATGCTTTCTGATGTTAGTGAACTGGGTTAAAGCAATATTAGAATGAACAATCCTCTTAAGGATTGATTAATTATAAACTTGGAGGTGTTTGGTTTTCTGGTTCTGACAGTCGAGTAAGTCTGTGTGTTCTTTATGAACTTGCTAAGGTTTGGGCACCAAAGACTACTTGGTTATGTTCAGAAAAAGATGTTGGCTTGGCTTCAAAGGCACTAAACAAAAAATTAAGCTTACCAGTTGCTTCTAAATGTGATCCTGGGGTACTGTGATACCCTTTTAAGTGCGCTCATGACAAGCTGAGCATGAGAAGCTTTCAGTGTTGGTGCCATGACACATGGACACAGAAGGACACCAACAGTTTCGATGGTACAGCAGAGTTTCACACTTTGGGAATGAAAATGGGCCGTCCCTTCACTTCATCACCAGACCACAGTGGGATTTGAAACTGCAACAAGGACTGGAAATTTTACTTTTATCCAAGCAGCAAAAAACTTAAACCAACACAGAAGTGCCAAAAAACCCTGCAGTTCCTTGCATGTCCACTAGGGGTTCCAGCAGTAAGTCAGTCCCAGACCAGGGGGCGACAACCTGCGGCTCTTTAGTCCTTATACTGCAGCCCCACCTGGTGTGGGAAAATAAATTAGAAGTATTTAGCTGAAGTGTATTTTATTTATGTTAGTTCTTTTTTTAACTTGTAGTTCTAAATTGGAAGATTAATGTGATATTGAAATATAAAAATAACATTATATTCTATTATTTTTTCATCGCTCAAAATTCGTACAGCCCCGATTTGCAGACGCTGTGCGCAGAGGTTCAGGAGCAGAAGTCCCATTGTAAACATATCACGGCAGACCCGACGATGTTTTTCAGCATCTCTTTATTGACCACTTTTCACACACGGTTGCTGTACGCACACAGCCGGCTGTAGCTTTGCAGCTCACAGCCCGACACACACCAACACAACAGCATAGATAGCACAGACGTTAAGGCGGCGAGGCGTGATTGCGGGTGCAGCTCAGGTGCGTCGCCTCCCCTGCAGCGGCGCTGCAGACCACGCCCCGCCACACACATTAACCAGGTAAAATACATATTTAGGCTGAATGTTTTTCAGGTGTCAGGTGAAGGCTCCCAAAGGTGATATAAGGGTGGCGGCTCACAGCAGTTTTTGTTTGCTACATGGATCATTTTAGTTCAGCTTTCCTTTTGTTATATTTCTTTAAGAGTTCAAAATGTGTTCATTACATAAATAAAATGTAATTTTCTCTGTAGCACTTCATGGATTTCATAAGCAACACACCTTAGTTGTTCACAAAAAGCATAAAGGTAAAAAACAATATACACAGTGTTATCTTCATTTTAGATGTCAAAAAGTATTTGCGGCTCCCAGTGTTTTCTTTTGCGTGGAAACCGGGTCCAAACGGCTCTTTGGGTGTTAAAGGTTGCTGACCCCTGCTATAGACAGTAATGTTTTGGTCTCTATAGATAATTTCCCCCATTATAACAACTGTACAGGGGGACGGCTTTTCTTAAAATTCACCTGCTTAAAGCTTGCGTTATTAGGGGTGTGGCATCTTTTACTGACGGGTGGATGGTGGCTGTAGCTGCAAGCTGCCTGCAAGGATTGACATTTTACTCTAAACTGTAAAGCGTTGTCATTTGTTATTTTACTGTAGAGGATGTGCAAAAGGGTGTTACAACTGCAGTGTGTGCTGTGCATTAGATGGAGGAGTTGTACCGAGATAGCCACAGGCAGGGATGATTTTCGGTGTATTGTTCAGCATTGTTCTTATCTTGGACAACATCTGCCTCTCTGACACCACCCTAAGGAAGTTTAACCCAGTCCAGGGGGGGAGGACGGTCCCTTGTGGTGCCCTTGTGTTGCTGATCACCTTCTCAGATACACAATGTTGAAGTGAAAAAACATGACTCTCCCAGTGCTTGCCAGCTGGTCCAGATGGGTGTAGACACGATGGAGCAGGTAGATGATGGTGTCCGAGCTTCAAGGCGTGCTGGTAAGCAAACTGACGTGGTAGGTCAGTGCCACAGGTCTGTAATCCTGGGGGCCACTGGGACGTGACGTCTTTGTTACAAGAACAAGCCACGATGTCATCCTCAGCAATGGGACTCTCTGCAGACTCCATTTGCTGTGTGCCGACCAATTATCTGACCAATAATATGGTTGCTGTGCAGTTACCATAGTAACAGACCATCCAAACAGATCTGAGCCCCAGTTTTGGTTCTAACTGGATTAACTGGCAGTTCTCTGTGTCTTCAGTATGACCAGTAAGTGTCAGATAAGTGACTGAGCCCATAACCTCAGCAGGATTCTGGGCTGAAGCCTGTTTTCCCGTCCACTTCTGTAGGTATCGCCCCCATGTGGCCATTAAAAAGGAGGCGGGTTTAAGCCACTTCCAAGCAAACCCAGAAGCTACTTCAGTCACTTCCTTAATGAGTCAATAAGCCAACACAGTGTGAGACTTGCAGAGTCCAGGGTTTCATCCTGGTGGTTACTAGCTGCCTGCTACTGGTGAAAACAGTAGATACAGATGTGTTAACTAAACTCACCCATTTCAGATTTTATATTTTATCGTGGTTTTACCTGGTGACTGCTTTTTTAAATGCATCATTTTATGGAAAACGGCGCTGGTCATGTTTAAAAACAGAAGGGGGTGGAGCTGAGCCTCGTCTCTACGTCACCTGACGTCTTCTACATAACATGCGCCGTTAATCACGCTGTCACGATAAAAACATCACTGGGGCTCGTAAAACGCTGCGTGCACAAACAGCCTGCAGGGTCGTTTTTTATGGGAGGGCAGTTATGTGAAGGCTTGTGGCATTAGATATTGTTTTTCATCTACACAGCATTCGTGACTTTTCTATAAGGCTTGATAAAGATTGAAGTGTCCTGCAGCCTACCAGGGCTTCGTGGTTTTTACTTTATGCAAGTCTAAGAAGATTTATCAGTCTCACCCAGAGAAGACAGTGCAAGCTTTGAACTCAAAATCAACCAGTCAGGTTATGGCAACGCTGAGGTTATGGTGCAAAGGAGACGATGAGTATTTCAGGCTGTATACGTGAAAGAAGGGAAATTACCTCTCTGCTGTTTGTTTGTGCAGGTGTGACGTGCTCGATGAATATGTAGAAACCGAGCGTCCCTCTTTATCGATCAGCCGAGCAGAGAGCTCACGTCTCCGGCTGCGAAAATCACCAGCGACAAGGCCGAGCCGCCCACCGCTCCGATCCATCACCGCTCATTTTATGGCTCCCACCTCCAGATCAATACAGCCGGCAAGTGTGTGTGAGTATGTGTGTGTGTTATATATGTGATGTGTGGAAGCTGAGGCCGATTCAGACTGACAGAGAACCTCAGGAAAGTCAATAAACAGAGCAGAACAGGGTGCATTGATAAATGTGTTATAACGCTGTTGGATTTATCCGCAGTCAGATCTGAACACTTAAAATATTAACGCTTAGTTCATCGAGACCAACCAGCTCATTTTTAACTCCAGTACAAACTGGAGAAGTCCTGATATCAGAGCAGAGGAAACCAAGAAACGAGCTTTCATGGTGTCAGTTGTGCCTTTTGTTTGTGTTTCTTTGTGTTTTTATTTGTCTTTAGTCTCCCATAATTCCCTGTTTTATTTTTCAGATACTTCCAGTCTCGGGTCATTTTGCATTTGGGGGTTGAGTTAGAGGTTAGAAGCAGGAATTCAGCTTTATCTGTATCTGATGATACACCACGGTCCGACTGAAGTACATCTGAAAACTCTATAAAGTGCAGCTCTGCTAAAACTAAGACAAAAAGACAAACACTAAACATCAGCGATGTTTGGAGGGTTAGTGAAGTTGGGCTAATTACACAACTAAACACTCATAAGGGTGTTTGGTGTCTGCGTGTCATTATGTCTGTAAACTCGACAGTTAAAAAGTTATAAAAAGTCATATAATAAGCTCAAGTTATTCAGGTACAGTTAATAACTGTTATCTGCTCCTGCGTCATGTTTCAAAGCCAGTCATGCTGCCGTTATCTGGTTTTTACTGCACTGTCAACTTTTTAAAGTACAAAAGGAAAAAAGAAAACAAAATGAATATACTGAAAGTTAAAGCTCCCCAGAGACAGAGCCGCCTTAGCCAAGCTGCACAGTTATTATTATAATTAAGTTCACGTTTCTGGTTTAAACGCACAAACGCCATCACGTGGCAGAAATAAGATGCTGAGAAACGTTCAAACTTCAGCCAGCAGAGAGTCTGAGGTCACAACATGAGCTTAGTCATGGTTTGCATCACTGCTGATCCTCAGCTTCATGTCCACACCGAACAATCAGTCAGCCTGGCACCAAATATTTGAATGCTTTTCTAAAGTGTTTAAATATTTGGTGTCTGGGACACTGTGAACCCTTGGGCAGCAGTTACGCTGTGAGGTTTTTACAAACTTTACTCAAAGATGAGCTTCACATGAGCAGTGCGAGCCGGAGAGCCGAGAATGAGACTGAAGAGTTAGTAGAAAGCAGGAAAGCCCCACAGGAGACCACTGGACACAAACAGGGTAATCTAACATCATCCCTACAAGTCCTGTTAAATGTTTCCATCACAGTAAGAGTAGAAAACATGGTGACTGTGACCTCAGTGCTTTAAACACAAACTGAGAGGATGAAATATATTTTAGTTTCTGCTTTTACATCAGCACAGGATTCGGTTTGAATCAATCTTTGAATCATTTCATCTGTGCAAGGACCAAATCCCCTTCCTGGCCTGAAAACACACACCTGCACTCTCTTACACACACACACACACACACACACACACACACACACACACACACACACACACACACACACACACATATAAATGCAGTGCTGCTAGATTGATGCCCCTGACTAGATTTCCCATTGGATGTATGGGACCATCTGTGGGTTCGCCCAGGCTTTGTTTGCCGTCTGAAATGAATCCTGGCACCAGCGAGTTGATCACGAGGGCCGAGTTAACACAACTCCCTCCAGCGGCGGCGTGTAACACGATATACCCCAGGTGGCAACAACAACAACAATAACGACACACCCCTGATATCCACACACCACCCAAAGTTATCTTCAAGTGTGCACCCAGAATCTTAAATGTGAGGAAATTCAAATTCAGGAATCTTTTATGCCTCGTTCCAGTTTTCTTGGATCAACTTTTGCCGTTTACCTGACTGCTGATAACGAGGCCTGATGCAGTCAGCAAGGCTAGTGATTTTTGGAAAGCAGGTATAGTGGAAACTCTAAAGTAGCTAACCCTAACACAACAAATCATTTGTAATTTAGCAACATGAAGGGCAAACAAGTGCAAGTTTCTGCTTAAACAACTGGACGGGTCATTTCTGAAAAGTCAGTGCTCAGTGTCTTAGTTACACACAAGGAGTCCTTTAGGCCTGATTTGAATCTCAACCCTGATCCGGTAGAAACTGCGCAGAGAAGAAGAACGAGATGGAAAACAAGAAACTAAAGCACGTATAAAGCAATCCACTCGTTGTGCATCACTCGTGGGCATTACAGGCTCCAGCTGTGCAGGTAATTCTGCCGCGTGTCAATCAGCAGCCTCTTTGCTCTCATTGGTTTGTCGGATCAATCACTTCCCTCACAGCTGAGGAGAAGTTTGATTCAGGACCGGACAAATCCGAGTCATCAGACATGTTTTCCCACTTGTTGCTTGAAGTTGCTGAATGTTGTTGACTTTCTGTGGTCTCGGGGATGAAGGGCACTCAACCCTGTGAGGGCCAAGTCATCACAGGTGCTAACACGAACCCTGCCCTCGCTCTGAGTTTATTAATTGGAGTCCAAACAGATGTTTGCAGAAAAGACTGAAAAGAAATTAGACATTTAAAATGATACATGTCTTTACGCCTTGGCTGAAAATTCTGGAGGACAACTTAATAAAACATGACATATTCTTATTGTCGAGGGTGAGTGTTCAGGTTAGGGTTAGGGCTGACATCAGCACCAATAAGAGAGTCTCTCTGCTTGAAACTTTCACCTTGTGCCTCCGTAAAGCTCCAACTTTTCTTCTTGGGTCTATTAAGCAGGGCCAAGGTTGCTCTTACGTCAAAGCACCAGTGTCCAAAGACACGTTGTGGATAATGAGATGCGAGCAGCAGTGATAAAATGGTAATAAAGGTACCAAGACATCACAGACTGCATCCTGAATTCCCATTTTGGAATCTCTAGAAGACGTTTAGAACATCACCAAAACATCAACGTAAAGGCATCAACATAGAGCATGTCTTTAATCTCGTTCACACAATCACACACACATTCATACAAGAGCTTTTTTATACACATGAGCACGTTGTCTAACATTTGGGGAAGTGAAAACCCACAAAGGCACCAGAGGAACTAAAAAAACAAACAAAAAAAAAACAGGAAGTGAAGAGAAAAGTAATGACTGATTAAAATATACGCCACAAGTTAACGGACAAAAGTGACGTATTCTTATCCACAGAACTCTTCAGAGGTCTGACTGCAGGTAAATAGACCTCATGGGAAATATTCTGGTCAACATCTGGATCCCTGCAGGAGATGTCAGAGGTGGAAAAATGCACACAGCACCTCTGCTCAGGCGACACATTTCTATCTGCCGCTCAGAGATGCGATGCGGTAAACACCCGGTCGGACGTTCGGCTCGTGGCTGAGTGCCGTCGCCAGCTCAAAGTGACCTTGGATGAAACTCTGCTCTGTGAAGTAAAGTGGATGTTGTAGTTAATCACAGTCGGTGGTTCAGGTCAGAGACTCGGATCAATAAAACTTTATTTTTGTGTCAACTTTACAAGTGACTGACAAGCTGGTAAGATCATCTAAATGCAGGTGCAGCGCTGAGGTCAGTGGAGAGCCGAGATTTAGAGCTGAGATCTTTGGGACTCGAGTACGGATTTACTTCTCATTAGACGTTTGTTTTATATTCAGTTTGCGTCGGAGCAGAAATGAACCGTGTTTAGAGTTCTGAACCAAAGCGTTTGCTAAATCTGATGCCATTGGCATATGGCATAGAAACTGAACATTTAACAGTGTTTCCTGAAAACCCTCTCCTGTCTGATCATTTCCTGATAACATTTACATTTACAATAATTGATTACACAGCGGTGGAGAGTAGATTTTATCAAAGTAGATGTCTTTCTGAAAGCGCTGTAACTAAGTTTAAGAATATAATCCACCCACTGTTATCATCTTCAATGCCCTGTACCAACACAGAGCAGAGCAGCTATCTGAACGCTACCCCAACAGAGGTCGATTATCTTGTTAATAATTTCACCTCCTCACTACGTACGACTCTGGATACTGTAGCTCCAGTGAAAACTAAGGTCTCTAATCAGAAGTACCTGACTCCGTGGTATAATTCTCAAACACGTACCCTAAAGCAGATGACTCGTAATCTGGAGAGGAAATGGCGTGTCACAAATTTAGAGGATCATCATTTAGCCTGGAGAAATAGTTTGCTGCTTTATAAGAAAGCCCTCCGCAAAGCCAGAACATCTTACTATTCATCACTGATTGAAGAAAATAAGAACAACCCCAGGTTTCTCTTCAGCTCTGTAGCCAGGCTGACAAACAGTCAGAGCTCTGTTGAGCCAACCATCCCTTTAACGTTAACTAGTAATGACTTCATGAACTTCTTCACAAATAAAATTTTTATCATTAGAGAAAAAATTACCAGTAATCATCCCACAGATGTAATATTATCTACAGCTACTCTTAGTACCATTGATGTTAAGTTAGACTCTTTTTCTCCAATTGATCTTTCTGAGTTAACTTCAATAATTACTTCCTCCAAACCATCAACGTGTCTTTTAGACCCCATTCCTACAAAACTGCTCAAAGAAGTCCTGCCATTGATTAATTCTTCGATCTTAAATATGATCAACCTATCTCTAATGGTCGGCTATGTACCACAGGCCTTCAAGCTGGCTGTAGTTAAACCTTTACTCAAAAAGCCATCTCTAGACCCAGCAGTCTTAGCTAATTATAGGCCAATCTCCAACCTTCCTTTATATCAAACATCCTTGAAAGAGTAGTTGTCAAACAGCTAACAGATCATCTGCAGAGGAATGGCTTATTTGAAGAGTTTCAGTCAGGTTTCAGAGCTCATCACAGCACAGAAACAGCTTTAGTGAAGGTTACAAATGATCTTCTTATGGCCTCTGACAGTGGACTCATCTCTGTGCTTGTCCTGCTAGACCTCAGTGCAGCGTTCGATACTGTCGACCATAATATCCTATTAGAGCGATTAGAACATGCTGTAGGTATTACAGGTACTGCACTGCAGTGGTTTGTATCATATCTATCTAATAGACTCCAATTTGTGCATGTAAATGGAGAGTCCTCTTCACACACTGAGGTTAATTATGGAGTTCCACAGGGTTCAGTGCTAGGACCAATTCTGTTTACATTATACATGCTTCCCTTAGGCAGCATCATTAGAAGACATAGCATACATTTACACTGCTATGCAGATGACACCCAGCTCTATCTGTCCATGAAGCCAGATAACACACACCAATGAGTTAAACTGCAGGAATGTCTTAAAGACATAAAGACCTGGATGGCCGCTAACTTTCTGCTTCTTAATTCAGATAAAACTGAGGTTATTGTACTCGGCCCTGAAAATCTTAGAAATATGGTATCTAACCAGATTCATACTCTGGATGGCATTACCTTGGCCTCCAGTAACGCTGTGAGGAACCTTGGAGTCATTTTTGACCAGGACATGTCCTTCAACGCACATATTAAACAAATATGTAAGACTGCTTTCTTCCATTTGCGCAACATCTCTAAAATTAGAAATATCCTGTCTCAGAGTGACGCTGAAAAACTAGTTCATGCATTTATTACTTCCAGGCTGGACTACTGTAATTCATTATTATCAGGATGTCCAAAAAACTCACTGAAAAGCCTTCAGCTAATCCAAAATGCTGCAGCAAGAGTACTGACAGGGACTAGAAGGAGAGAGCATATTTCTCCTGTTTTGGCTTCCCTTCATTGGCTTCCTGTTAAGCGGCTCCAGAGTCATGCAGAATTCAGACTGCTGGTCTGTCACTTAATGTTAAGTCCAGAATTGAATTCAAAATCCTGCTCCTCACATACAAGGTCTTAAATAATCAGGCCCCATCTTATCTTAATGACCTTGTAGTACCATATCACCCTATTAGAGCACTTCGCTCTCGCTCTGCAGGCCTACTTGTTGTTCCTAGAGTATTTAAAAGTAGAATGGGAGGCAGAGCCTTCAGTTTTCAGGCCCCTCTTCTGTGGAACCAGCTTCCAGTTTGGATTCGGGAGACAGAAACTATCTCTACTTTTAAGATTAGGCTTAAAACTTTCCTTTTTGCTAAAGCATATAGTTAGGGCTGGACCAGGTGACCCTGAATCCTCCCTTAGTTATGCTGCAATAGACGTAGGCTGCCGGGGGATTCCCATGATGCATTGAGTTTTTCCTTTCCAGTCACCTTTCTCACTCACTATGTATTAATAGACCTCTCTGCATTGAATCATATCTGTTATTAACCTCTGTCTCTCTTCCACAGCATGTCTTTTATCCTGTCTTCCTTCTCTCACCCCAACCGGTCGCAGCAGATGGCCGCCCCTCCCTGAGCCTGGTTCTGCCGGAGGTTTCTTCCTGTTAAAAGGGAGTTTTTCCTTCCCACTGTCGCCAAAGTGCTTGCTCATAGGGGGTCATATGATTGTTGGGTTTTTCTCTGTATCTATGAAGCGCCTTGAGGCGACTTTTGTTGTGATTTGGCGCTATATAAATAAAATTGAATTGAATTGAATTGAATTGAAATTGGCCTTTTTGAGCTCCAAATTGATCTTTTTCTTGACTTTTTCTCTGACCGGTGTCATATCCATGTAGATATGTGGGAATGTTGAGTTGGTAGAGGCCCGAATTCTTCATTCGAGGCTTAAACTGGAGGCCAAAGATCGAGTTTCACGCTTTGTGCTTCTATGGTCTGGCTCGTGCACGATCTCTAGAGGCCAATTTGGACAGCTGGGACGATCCCCAGTGGGGTGTTTAAGTGTCGCACGATGTTCTGACCAGAAACATAGTCAATCTGAACAGGTTTCACTTTTCACAACTACTGAACCGTAATAAACTTATGTGGCTGCTGCCACTTACGGCGATCCTCCTTCCATAATCGTTTAAGTTGGTTGTTCCCATGTTTCAGCCCCGAGTAACTGTAATAAATAAAAATCAATAAAACCCACTGAAGGTAGTGAAAATGAAAATAAATAATTTTTTTAAAAAGACAGTGTGAACACATCTGAAGTGGGCTGAGCAGAGTATCTTTGCCTAATTACCCCAAAATTATCTGAGCGTAATGTATGAACACAGCTCTGGTTTCTTGGGTTAAAACTGGGACACTTTCTCCCCCACTATAGTCTCTTAAGGTGGACTGCCATGTTGTTTTTCATGTACATGAACACGAATCTATAGACTGAAAGTCATGAATATTTCACAGACTGCTGTGAGACTGCATTGCAGCGAGTTAATGTGAACAGACTGGCCATAAAGCGATACAGGGCTGGCGGTGGGTTTACTCCCCGCTGTAGCTCCTCCTCACACCTGTATTTACCTCAGTCAATCATCTTGTTGGACACGCTTGTCCAAGGAAAAAAAAAAGAAAGAGACAGAGCAGCAGTTTGCAGTGAAAATAACCTGCGAATCAATTCCACGCTCAGCAGATTTCACCTGGTTCTGTTTTTCCAATTATGTGTCTGGATGGGAGAGTGTGAGGAGATGTTTATTCTGACCAGTAAATGACATTTATGCAAATGGCCTCAGGACAGATTGCTGACGCAGGTGTGTGTGTGTGTGTGTGTGTGTGTGTGTGTGTGTGAATACAGGTGCATTACCAATCATGCTGCCCCTCGGTGTTGTGGTGGGATTAAGTGACAGACCAGCAGTCTGAATTCTGCATGACTCTGGAGCCGCTTTCCAACCACTAATCAGCTGCAGGCCGGAGCTTTCCTCCATGTAATACAGAGTGAAGAATCACATGTCAATTTTATGAGTGTCTCCAAAGAAAAGAGTAGTAAGATATTCTTTCAAAGTGTGCAAAGACAGAATAAAAGGTGGAGGTAACCACTGTGATGCCTGAAGTCTCATTATGAAGCCTCGCGATGAGCATTTCCACCTTTATCATCTTGATATTTAAAAACCGGATTTGATTGGTTTTCCTTGGACTCTTGCGCTCTGGGGGCCTCTGGATGTCTGGAGCCTGGATCTCCTCCATATCTGCTTCATAATATTCAATATTTAGTATTTACTGTTATATACACATAGGTTATTGCGATGATGTTGTTTATTATATTGCTCTTAATAAACAACAGAGAGGACAGATGGTTTGAAAGAGGAGTGAAAGAAGCCATCTATGTCCACTGTGAGCGACCATCTTTGAACAGAGGCGGTGGTTTACAACACCAACTCTCTGCCATCTATAATCCAGTTTTGAGATCCCTCCCCAGACGCCTTAATGCCCACTCACATCCTGGGCCATCTGACCTCAGGAATTCACATGATAAGGTGGGGCCAGGTTTCACAATGAGCTCACGCGAAACCCTGGCTGATTGGGACCCACACCCAGTTTCACACCTTGGCTCATGTGATTAGAGGATCATCAGGGGGTCCTTTTGTCCCTCTGTCGGGGGATACTCCCACTAGGTTTAAATCTGGGACTCCCCACCATTTGACCTTAGAACTGAAGAAGCTTCTCGGATGAGAGGTGAAACGTCTTCAAGCAACTTAAAGAAGTCCAGACGCTTTTCTTTGCAAGCTCCTTTGACTACGATGACCTGGATGACTGAGAACCTTCACAGACATTATATTGCTCTCTTTTTTTGCTTCTTTTTTCTTTTTTCTCAACAGGTGATCCAGGTGATTGATATGTATTTTATCACCGACCTGGTATTTTCCGCCTTCCAAGCAGAATGTGATGGTGAACAGTGTCAAAGGCCGACGCGGGGCCCGGCATCAGCAGAACAGAACTACCTTCACTAAGTGGTGGAAATGAGCGTCTGGGAGGGTGTTCAAGCTCAGCCTTTGAGAGAGGGTGAGAAACTCAGTCATCTGGGTCATTTGGGTGGGGGTCAAAGTAGAGCTGCTGCTCCCCAACATTGAAAGGAGAAAGCTGAGGTGGTTCAGAATCTTCTGGATGCCTTTTAAATGAGGTGTTTTGTGCATGTCCAATTTACAAGACCCTGCTTCAGACCGAGGATATGCTTGAGAGATTTTGTCTCTCTGCTGCCTGTCTGAAGGAGGGGACCGTGGAGAGGACGGTCTGGACATCTGCAGCCTTGATGGACTGGACCCTGAGCAGCTGCAGTAAACTAACGTATAGCATAAATCTTGTACCCGTGTAAAGCTTCAGGTCACCTCATTGCTTTTGCAAGTTTGACTCCATGTCCTTCCCGAACTAATGCTATGCTCGATGAGTACACAGTCACGTTTGTGCTCTTTTCATTTGGAGCAGAAACCTGGCAGACACATGATGTGAGGCTTAGTCTGACCTGTTGAAGACTGGTTTCACATTTTAAGGTTAGGAAATCAGTGTGACCAGATGCTAACTTCTTTAAACTGCAGAGCAGTTGTGTGAATGCAGCTATATTCACTCTGTGTGAGTTTGCAGTCGACTGCTCATTCCCAGTTTTTCCTGATTTCCCCTTGGTAAAGCGCTGTGGCTGACCTGCAGCTCATTATACCCTCAGCTGAACCTGCTCTCCATGCTTCCCTCCTTCCTAATCTAATGGGACTCCCTGTCTATCAGTCTCTGGCAGCCGTCCGCATCAGGGTTCCACCAAAATGACTTCCTGAAGGCCACTGCCAGCATTTTCATTATCTTAAGACATTATCTCGGACAGATTCTAAGCCAAAAGTTTTCTAAAAATTACAAATCTGCTTCTAGCAGAAGTTTTTATTCTTGCCAAAGGGGAAAAAGCCTCTAAATCTGAAAAGAAAACATAATATATTCATGCACGTATCAGTATAACTAAGGGGCTGCGCAAGGACAAGCTAAATGTGAGCTGCTGTAGTCGATTTAAAACTGCCTGAACAACAGATGACGTGGATGCTTTGAGTTGGTTCCACATCAGTTTTATTGACTAAATGTGTCTTATGTAACCTTTTTGTCATGTGTTAAATCAGCCAATGTCTGAGCAGGATAGGCCTGTGTGACCTGCTGTGTAGTCTAATCGTCCTCTTGTCCCCCTGCGGGATCGCCAGTAACTGATTGGATTGGGCAGCAGAGGAGGTTAACGTGCACCTGTGATGGCAGAACAACGTGCGGCCCAAAGGCAACAACTCACTCGACTGTGTGAGAGAGAGAAGGACTCACACAGGGAGTTTATTACAGTTGTTAATTTGTTACTTTTTACCTTAGACGTACAACGTCTGATGAACTTGTGCGCCCCCATGTGGGCACGCCCAGACACGTCCGTGTCAGTTATACGAGCAGGAGACTCAAACCAGAATGAATATCATGTGAGCTTAAAATCGCCATTGGCGACGTCTGTCTGATTTATGTGTGAGGAACTCCAACAGAGGATCTCTGCTACATTTCTGTTGTCTTCTGCTCCTCGCATCAACACAGAGCACCAGCCTAATGGCTGGTGTGATTAGGATGAAGGAGACAAAGACAGGAAGTAAAAACACGTGAGAACACACAAAGTAAGTAACACTTCAAAATAAAACAGCACTTGTAATAACTTAAAACCATACGTGGATTATACTGACTGTGTTTACAGTGATGTGTGAGGACCCAGAAAGGCATCAGTTAGGCAGGAAGGATTGAATAAAAGGAGCTGTTGATGCTGTCCATGGCCGGGAAAACATGAAACGAAGAGGAAGACTACTGAGGCTGCTATAAATACACTAAGGGATGACTGGGCAGAGGAGACACAGCTGAAGTAAATCTAAATGCAAAGCACCAGAGATGAAGAAAGAGAGGTGAAAGAGTCTAACATTTGACTACAGGACACAAGAAACACAAAAAGTTAAAATAGACTAAAATATGTACTAATATACAAACCTCAGGCAGCCCGGGGTTCATGACAAAAACTACATACAGACTACAAAGAACATGGCATTTAGATTATTTTAATACTGATTATTCTACTAAATCCTGCCTACCTGCTCCCATCAAAACTCCTCACATCCTGGGATTGCTATGGGAGCGCCGAACGAGGCAGTTTCAGCTAAAGCAATCGCTCACATCCCACAGAAATCACAGGGAGGATGTTTAATGCACATGAATGGAGAAGCTTGCCTCTTTTGTGTGAGGAAAATACTTGTAATATTATGGTTCATATTGTGACAGGTATGTGGAGAAATACGAAAAACTAAAGTAATTTTTTAAATGTCCCTGCTGGCTCTGTGGGCGGCTCAGCAGGAGGAGTGGGTTAGAAAACAGACGGTGTCCCTCAGTTGTTCCTGCTTCAGGGTCCATGTAGACATAAGAAAGGTTAACTTGCTCGTATAGTGACGCAAACACCGTGGTGTCAGTGTAACTCCGGCAATCAGTCCGTCCACATAGCCTGACTTCAGAGAGCAGAGAGCTCAGCAGGCCTGCGCTTGTATTTCAAACCACTCAAGTCATAATTTAATTTCACACCTGCTCCTGCCTTCGTGGGACCCGGGCGAGCTGTCTCTCAGCTGGAATGAGACGCGAATGGTGTCAGCACCTGCCACGACATCTCGGCTCAGCTCGCTCCGACCGAATCATCTGAAAAATGGTGCTGGAGTGGCGAGCATCCCTGAAAGACCGGAGCAGGGCTGAGAACTCAGTGAGTGCAGCCTGTGGAGGAGATATATTGAGAGCCTTAAAGCACTTACTCAGAACTATCAGATATCTTCTTCTTTCTCTTTTGTTTTGGCCTCTGGGTGTTTTTCATTTATGCTCTAGAACCTGCAACAACATATTTTGTCACCTTTGCATTTGTTTGGAAAGTCTTTCTATTTATATTATAACGCATATCTATAGATGGCCATAAATTCATATCTGCATGGATGAGACGCTGAGTTGGAGTCAAATTTCATGGTTTTGAGTTTAAAATACATAGAGAAGAGAAATCTATCTTAAACTGCCTGCTGTTTCTGCAATCTCCTGATATGATGTGAGTCAAAAGACAAACAACATTAACCTTAGTGCACAGGTGTGAAACATAAGGCTCGGGAGCCAGAATCGGCCAGACAAATCCTCCAATCCAGTCCCCAGGAGAGCTTTGAATAATGTGAAGGAGGACCTATGAAATGCATAGTTTTACAGCTGATAAAGACCTACCATGGTTATTTCATTATATACCACAATAATTAATTTATAGATACACAATTAAAAGACAAAAAAGTTTCTATTTTTCATTTTTATCTACTATAGAAATTCTGTTTTCTACAATAAAGTAAAGCAGTCTGGCCAGTGAGCTACCAGAACTTTTTCTGTATTTTTACACATTTTTTCTTACGATTTAAACCCAGAGAGTCGTGCTTACAGATTTCTTTAATTAAATAAATCAGCATGAGATCTGCTGTTGAAATTGCACTTCTTTTCCTTATATTAAGATATCTGAGGGATTCAATGTGTAATTAAACGACTTCGACGTCCCTGTCTTAGTATCAAACACTGCAGATTCTCTAACGTCCTCTTCAGGTTTGCAGCTGTACAGCTCCAATTTAAAAAAAAAAAATAATGTCTCTGAATTTTTTTTTCTTTTAGAAGTGTGGCAGCTCTGATTACCAGGTGGATGGTGACACAGGCAGCTGTAGCTGCTAGCTGTCAGCTAACTGGAGTCCCTGAACTGCAGTAACTAGCAGTTATCTGTGCCTGTATGTATGCAACATCTGCTTACTGCCCAATCCAGTGCATGGATGCAGCTTGCTAATCAGCTGATAGCTTAGCATGCTACCCTCTTGACTAAACATGGTCACTTTTCTGCTCGTCTTTACTTTCAGTCGACTTTCCACCCCACTGCTCTCCATCCCTCACAAAATTCAACCCTGACTATGACAAATTAACCCTTCAGGGCTACCTCATCATGTGTGATGAGGTCTTCAGAATCCGAATATATAATTTGTTGTTTTAGAGTAGCTCTCCAAAATCAGGACACAAGGGAATTAATCCATTCACTGTCTCTTTGAGGATTTCTCTGTATTTTTGGGGGGTGCTTAAAAGGGTCACGCTCAGTGGAGCCGTTTGGAGCACGATGACCTGACCATCATCTGTTTGAAACCTTCTTATTTTCACCTGAAGTAGAGCTCGGCTGCTCTTTCACACTGTGCAGCTTACTGTGTTCTTTTAATCTGAAGGAGGGTGAAGCTTCTGCAGCATAAAGGACGAGGATGACCATGTTTGATGTAATGTGTGCTCATCTCTCTTCTCATATAATTTCATTTTGATTATAACTGTCTATCTATATTTTGTAAGATTACGCTGTTTTTACTAACACAAGTGTGATGATATATTAAAGTCAGGAAATGTGATTACATTATGTCATCAAATGTAATGTAAGGTAAGTGTTCACAGGTTTATGTTGTAATGTTGCTGTGATGGGGCTCTTTGTTTCAGATACGCTGCAGTCATTAACTTGCATGTAACACTACAGTATGAATGCTCATGGTCACTTTATTAGGTACTGTTACGGCCCTAGCAGGGCCTCCTCCTGAAGGTGCCTGTGTGGGCGTGTCCCACCACCTCTTCTGCCTGAGGTGCCACCTTTCCCTGTTACACAGCTGACTCACATCAGTAATTAAAAGTATTTAAGCCCAGGGAAAGGTGAGCTCTGGGCCAGAGTGCCATTAGTGTGGTTACAGCTAGTGAGCTGCTCTCTTTTTGACTTATTTTGTACTTTATTGACTAACGTTTGAGTTTTGTTTGTTTCTTTAAATGGTGATAGCGGCTTGTCCGTCTCTTTTAGTTGAGCTACTTTAATAAAACTATTTAATTTAACAGGTACACCTTGCTAGTTGGCCCAACAAGCTGCTGAAAACGATACTCTGAGATTGTGAGACACATCACGATCGACGTGATTGCTTCAGGTGTGTGGAGGCAGCAGGTGGGAACTCAGGCAGAGTCCTGTTTCTGTGCCAAAACCAAACCACACACACAGGACAGATAGAAAGTGGTGAGTCAGCCGGCGAGGACAGAGGGACTGTGACAGATGGACGTTGTCAGCAACAGTACTCAGGTGGGCTGTGGCGCTTAAACAAAGCTCATCTGATACCAGCACCTCCAGCAGCAGCCTGAGCTGCTGATACAGGCAGGGTGGATGCTGTGGTGATTTTTACACTACACTCTGACCCCACCACCTGAGACTCATCAGACCAGGAAACATTTATCCATCTTCTGTTGTCCACTTTTGCTGAGTCCGTGTGAACTATAGCCTCAGTTTCCTGTTATTGCCACTAAGTGTGGTCTTCCACAAACCCTGGAGATGGCTGAGACACTCAGACGCTGAGTGACCTTACTTCCCCACTCTGATGCACTTTGAAGTTCATCAGCGCATCCTGACCATGCATTGCTGCCATGCGATTTGCTGATTAGATTGATGAGAAGATGAAGCGGTGTACCTAGTAAAATGACCCTGGGTGTAATCTCAAAGCTGCATTATCCAATAACTTTGATTCCATCGAGCCCATCTTTGCCCAGAGTTGTCCAGATGTGTGAGTGATAAGCTCAGAGCATCTCTCAGCTCGACAGCCGTCCAAAGGATTTTAAACCAGCAGAACTTTGAACAGACGCCAGTGAGCTTTTCATCCATCGTCAGAGCGAGGTCATAATGTCCCCACGACGCGACGGCCTTCCACACAATCAATGGAGATTTTAAGAAGCTTTTCTTCACGCAGCTTTTGTTTTGTATCATCGATTGGCAAAACTTACATGAGCGCACGAGATAAAAGGAGACAGAGTGTGACACCCGAGCATGAAGGCTAAAGCCGTAAATCTGCAGACGCCTCTCGGTGCGCACGGAAAGTCGGCCATTATAGTAGAGGCAGACGTAATTGATGGTCGCAGGTCTGGAGGAGAGCGAGCGAGGGAAAGTGACAGACGAGGGACAGACGGCAGGAGCGAGGAGGCAGATAGATCGTCCTTCTGTTCTCACTTTCAGTCTCTGCAGAGCTCTGCGGGCGGATAAGACAAAAGACGTCTTCACCTTCAGCATCAAAAGCGCTTTTCTTTGAATGTCTGAATGCTGCTGAAGTCAAACAGGAGCAGCTGGGAGCCTGAAAACAGAAGTTAAATCTAAAGACAATACTTCTTACAAATAAACATATCCTTGAGCTCTTTGAAACCTGAGACTCTTCATTTATTTATGCCTCCTGGTTGGAGGTTTTCTTCTTATTGGTGCACTGCAGTGTTTCTCTAGCCTTAAACAGGATTGTTTCCTCTCTGCAGGCTAACTTTTTATCATTTGTTACTGGACTGAAAAACATGAGTGCATATTTTCAGTCACTAACATTACAGCCAGTCACACAGATCAGACTGTGGATTGTGATGTCATCCATTTGCTGTTGCACGAGTCTGCCTGCTGTCCTTCATGCTTGTCCTCCTCACTTTTGGATTCCTGTTTTGTTTTTGTGGACTGGGTTTTATTTATTTATTTATTTAGCAGCTATTAAAGGCTCGAATTTTGATCCTCTGTCCAGTTTATGGACTATAAAAACCCCATCTGAGGTACTTTACCGCTTCTCTCATGCTCTTATATAGACTCTGTCAAGATGTTGACCAGGAAACCAACAACAGTCTTTACCACATTTTGATTTAAGCTGTATTCTGATAATAAAAAAGTTATCACCAAAACACCTTTTTTAAAATGTACTGTATAATATGGTCATTGGCCCTGAATTGCTGTGTGGTGTAAGTTGAGTAATTACTCTTTGTCCTTATTCTGGTTATTCACTGATTAAAATCACTTCCAGTATAAATATTTCTTCTTCACTGGGAAAACTTGGATCATTATCCTCGTATCCTGCTGTATCCACTGGTAAGTAACTATGATTACATCGTCATTCAGGAATAATACTGTTATAAAGTGCTACTGTTTCTGTGTCTGTGTGAGCTCTTTAGTTGAGCCCACTCATGTTTTTGTGTTTCCTTCTTTCATTTAGGGTTTTACTTCCTTCCTGTGTGTGCACTTCACTCTGTGTTAATCATGAGTGGTTTCCTAACGTACTCCCTAGCTCGTCTTCAGCCCGCTTAATAAAACTGCGAGCTTCTTGTTCATTCATGTCCTGCATTTCGGTTCTCGACACCAGGCTGGTTCTCAGCGACTTTACTGTCGCCTTCACAGAAGCTCCGTCACTTTGGGTCACAATGAGTAAAAGTTTAGGTCAGTTTGAAACCATGTTTCAAAGTGGAGGATGATCCGTGTATGAAAGCCTCTCGTCGGCTACCAACATGTCAATCACAAGCTGTCAGTCACTGCTAACAGTCTTCTGCACGTCCAGCTTTTTGTAACCATGACAGCGAGGGTAAGAAGGCTGATCAGAGCTGTAAAACGCCGTCTGTTGTACTCTCTGTGAGAGGAAACTAACTAGTCGCTGTACTCAGACTATAAATACACATCAGGTAACGACGGGAGAGGAAACGGGTGAAAAACAGCTGAGACCACAAGAAAGCAGAACAGACCAAAGAAAATAGAAATATTAAATTATCAAATTATCCTCAAAACAGGCACAGAGAAATGAAAAGCCCCTGGGTTTAAGACCCAGTGACACTCACACCAGCAGTCAAAGCTGAAACCTCCAACTGAAGCTTACAGCAGTTTTTGCGACACGCTCAGAGGTCAGGTCGAAGAAGAAGAAGAAGAGTTCTTAACTAAAAACAGAAACGACTAAAATACAAGTCGGTTAAAAGTTTCAAATCCTACAATATTATCTGACCTTTTGACCTCTTCTCCGACCTTGGATTTGACCTTTCTGTGCTGCAAAGTGAATTTAAATGTTCTCTAAGAGAATATTAAGCCGTTCATGCATGAATTGTGACAACCTCAATCAGGATTTTTTTCTTAAGTATTTTTAGGCACGAAAAGATGAATAAAGTACTTAAGAAGAAAATCCTGATTGAGGTTGTCATAATTCATGCACGTCAGGGTTAAATAACAATAATTACAATGAAACGTGTCATATAGTAACATTAAACAACCAGTGGGTGGCAGGTACGGAGTGACATCAGTGTCCAATGTAGTGGTTTATGTGCAAGGATCCCATCAACACTGACACAAACACAAGAAAACAGCCTTTGAATAGCTGCACTGCAGTGACCACTGTGTGAAAGGGTTAAATGGGGGTATGTTTAGTTTTATATGCTGGTGAACGTGCGGTGACTCAGTGAAATGCAGCTCATCCTCTGTGTCCCTCTGGAGTGCAGATGTGGAGATTTCCATAAAGTGATGAAACCAGCACATCATAATATTCCAGGTAATTGATGAAACTGGCATTTCTCCGTGTTATAACATCCATCCTAAACACAGTATATTGACCTGGCCTCTCGGGCTCTGAGCGAATGCAGTGAAGCTTTGCTGTGAAATGAGTTGGATAAACTGTGCTGTCATCTCGTGCCTGTATGTGTTTTAACAGCTGATCTGTTTTGATATTATTAGAGAGAACGCCTGAGAGATTCAGTCACTGCTGAATTGTTGCAATTCTTTCTGTTACATACATGAACACATTTCCACCATAAACCGCAGAAAAAGGTACGACTTCCTGCATGAAAAACAGACAAAATGCAGGAAATGAAGCATCTGATGCTCTAAATGTGCTGTGGAAGACCTCAGACTGCCCCCAAAGTTCAACAAAACCTCCGTCCAAGTAAAAAGTCACGTGTGATGCATGACTGTGTGAGTAATGCTTCCCTTTTAATTATGTAGCTTTATTCTCAGTTTAACTATTTAAATGTTCCTTCCTTCAGTCTCTTTTCTTGCTCCACCACAGAAAGCTGTATTTGTACAAATGCAGATTTTGACATTGGTGCTGAAAGCTGTGCATCAGCTAAACTCCCAGTTCCTGTGAGAAAACTCACTCGAGAAAGTTTCATTCCTTAAATCCTTTGAGCCTTGATTGAAATTCACAGGGACCATTACCGCCTGAGGGTCTCTTCCAATTCAGAATGAGAGCTCCCCCCCCCCACCACCACCACCGGAGACCCCGCCGTGAGTCGGCGCCATCCTTCTTTTCTGAGGGCCCGTCTGTCATGTGTCAGGATTAGTCAGCCGGAGAGGTGGACCTTGTTATTGGAAAGCACGCCTGTCTCGCTTGCTCTGCCTCCGCCCGACTACCTGATCTCCAGGAGAAGGAAATGTCCAATTTCTGTGATATTTTACTTTGTAATGAAAGTGTCAGCGGGGATGTGAGAAGGAGGAGATGCACCATAAATCCCCACCTTTGGAGAACAGGGTGGAGTGTAACCATGTCTGTGCCGGTCCGGCTGCTCGGTGAGTCCATGTTTTATTCACAGTTCATGTTCACTTCTCTGGGTTTTGACGTCGACGAGGACGGGCCTTCAGCTGGCAGGTAAAGAAGGACGTTCAGACTGTATGTGGGAGTTTTTTTACTCCTTCAAACTGTACTTTATTACATCCATTGCTTTCAAAAAGAAGAGAGTCGAGGAGCAGTTTTATTGGGCATTAAGAATAAAAAAGTGGGTTCTTCATGAAATTCGTGATTGCAGAACCTGATCTGTGGAGTTTGTGTTTATATATGTGCACACAAACAAAATTTATCCCCATATCTCATTTAAAAAAACAAAAACAACTCAAGAACATGTAATGGACAAAAAAGTGGCTCCAAGCATGGCCAGAATAACCCCAGAGAGGCTCAGAGAGGCCCTGGGGCACCGATTCGTCCCTGGGCTCCTCTCTCACGCCAGTAACAACCTACAGACCAGAGCTGAAGAAGCCGGCTGCTAATTCATTAATTCATCAACTGACAGAATATGAAATGGCAGCTGATGAGTTATTTTTAAGCAAATATGCATCAAATTAATTTGATAGCAGCTTCTCCAGCTGTGCACTCCGCATATTTAGTTTGTTGATTACTGGGCAGAAAAAACAACACAAAAAACATCTTTACAGTTTTTAACGAAGCAATGAAATACTAGTTTATAGCAAACATGTATTTACTTACACCGTTTATTTACACATTGAATCCTTGAGATAATATAAGAAAAACAAAGTGCAATTTTAAAACTATATCTACGTTTTTCTACAAGAAGTACAAGAAGTTTAAAATTGTAATAAATAAATGTGCAACATTTAGGTGAAATAGAAAGATTATTATTATTATTATTATTATAATTAATAATAACAATAATAATAATAATACTGTGGGCTCATTGTAAAAAACTGATTTTTTTAGTAAATAAAAATGAAAACTTACTGAATTACTTTGGTGTAGTATGAATGTCCACAGGTGAAGTCTTTATCATCTGTAAAACTTATTAAAATGCATTAAAAGCCCAAAATGTATGTCCCCTCTCACATTTTGTCTCGCAAGTTGTCCAGTGGGCCAGATTGGAGTCTTTGCCGGGCCGATTTTGGCCCAGGGCCTTATGTTTCACACCCCTGCTGTAAATGATTGTGCTATATGTACAACTGTGTCCTTCCATTGTGTATGCCTCTATACCGGTCGGAGGTGTCCACTGTGAACTTTTAACAAACAAACTCTAAATGACACCTGAGCTGTCAGGAGTGTTTCAACCAGGCAGGCAGGTGATTGGTCAATTTTAATTACAGGCCCCTCTGCCCCTATCTTTCTCCTGCAGATTGGACAGCTTCATTACCTGATGGGCAACAGTCAGTGCTCACTTTTAATTGCTTGTGTCGTTGCATCATGCCGATGTAAAACCAGGCTGGCATCAATGAATAATATGAGTTTGAGAAGAGAAGAGAAGAGAAGAGAAGAGAAGAGAAGAGAAGAGAAGAGTGTTTGCATGAAGGATCAATAGCTAATCCTCAGCTTAATCTGGTGCCTTTGGTTTACGGGGTATCTGTCCTGCCTCTCTGCTGCCAGCTGCTTCCTTATGAGGAAAACAAGATCGTTTGTGTCTGACAAAACGCTGCAGTGATTTAGGAGCTAATGCCTCCACTGGAGCAGTGTCTGCACACCGAGAGGAAGACAGAGGGACGGCTTATCTCAGCCTTAAAAAATGAACAACAGATCGAGAGAGATACAGACACAGATTTTAAAAGTTTCCCACGTACAGTCACTCTGTAAGAAAGCTTCCCCGTCAGCCTGCTCACGACCTGGTGCCAAACGCTGCAGTTCCCCTGATGTCCACCAGAGGCTCCAGCAGTGAGTCCCCATAGACTCACATGTGTCCAGCAGAAATAAACATGTTTACAGCCTGATGCTGATTTGGTCTCTATGGATAATTTCTCCTTTCATAACAACTTTTAAGAATTTTGTTATTAGTCACCTGCTTAAAGTTGCAGCCTGTCATTTTTTGAGGTTATTTAATAAAAAAAAAGGATACTGTAGTCATAAATATACATAGAATAATAATATGTAATTACATCTTCCAACAGACTGCATTC
Source organism: Perissodus microlepis (assembly GCF_051167445.1). Classification (NCBI taxonomy): domain Eukaryota; kingdom Metazoa; phylum Chordata; class Actinopteri; order Cichliformes; family Cichlidae; genus Perissodus; species Perissodus microlepis. The sequence continues at coordinate 2,487,174 of NC_140464.1, read as the reverse complement.
CACAAACTATTGAAAATTCATAGAAGCAGCTTTGCCCCACACATACGTGGAGGAGAAGAGAAGCCGTACTGTAGCTTGGATTATGCACTTGGATTGGGAGGGGTAAGAAAAATAGGATTACAGTCAGTTGTCTGCAATCTGCAATCCACTGACATTTCAATAAAAATGGCCTCTTTGACTGACAGGTGACGACACAGGCGGCTATAGCTGCTAGCTGTCTGCTAGGCTTCAGCTACGCTAGTCCCTGTTTTAGACCCTCAGCTTCTGATTTCTGTTTCATTTTACTGTTTGTGTCTTTTGGGTTTCTTGCTTTACTTTGATGCATCTTTTCTCTGGTGGTTTCTGTCTGTCTGATTGTCTTGAATTCCCTCCCAGATGAACTTAGTCCTGTCTCACCTGTTATTTTTCACCGATCGTCTGATGTGCATGAGAGGTCAATGCAGGAGCTGACAGAGCAACATTCAAGAGCTACACCAGCTGGGAGGAGTGGAGGCGTGTTGTGTTTGGACGATGCAAGAATACAGTAAAGTTAAGTAAACACCCACACCTCACCACAGCTGAGGTGAGTATCACCACCAGCCGGGTTTGAAGCTGCAGTAATTTCCAAAATGAAGCAGAAAATGAGAAGAAGGTACGGGAAGCAACCCGGACCCTTCACTATTATGAAATCTTCAGCTGACAGTTGTTGTCGAATAAAATTAAGGGGAAAAAATTTGTTCTCCACTAAAATGTTCTGCAAGATGGCATGCATGCCAATCGCAGTGGATTTATATTTGTGAAAGTTTTCCATTTAATACCAACTATTTAACTTCAGCGAGGCACAGCGGCACATTGGATGCTACTGAAGGAAAAAAGGCTCAAACATTTGTGTGCAGGAGTTTGTAAGATGATGTTCTGAGAATGCTGATTAGTAAGATTAGCTGCTCTTTTCCCCACACTGGTGAGATCCAACATCAAACAGACTTGTACTGGAGAGCTGGCAGGTGAAAGAGTCTCTAAGCTTCGATCTGACTGCGCCTGACATTTGCATTCTCAGACAGAAGCCGTGATTATTATTGGCTTCGTATGGTGAATAACAATCCAAACAAGTGCCTTAAACTTCGGCGCAGTTCTGCACACGAGTCCACGCAGAGGCACTCATAAATTCTCCCACACGTGTATCCCTCGCTCTTGCTTTTATAATATCTATGAGGCTATCTCGCCTCAGATTCGATTCCGAGCCAACGCTTCAGTGCTCAGACTCATCCTCTCCCTCCTCCATCAGCCTCCAGCTTCAGCTCCGAGGAATAACTCACTGCCCGCCGGCCCACGGTAATATCGGGCTGCCTATCGATTACACAGCCGGCCACAGAGAGATGGACTTCTTCAACAACAGGCAGACACAGAGGAGGCAGAGCGACACTGCAGTGTGAAGCAAATGAAGCACAGAAATGATCTGAACACAGTCCTGCCTCCGTGCTGCAGTGTCTTTTAAACATGCAGGATCACCTGGAAGCTTGTTTGCATGTCATCTCTGAGCTCCTGAGGCTTCGTCAACCTCAGTGGGTGGGTGAACAAAGACAAATCAATGGAGGCTGTCATCATTTGACTTGCATCATAGGACCCAGAAATTAGAACCAGAGACAAGTGATTGCTTTCAGGGTGGAAACGCATTCACACTTCAGGCGTCCTCCACGTGCCACTTCACCTTGTTTCCATTTGATCCTGCAACACCACAAAGGCAAAATTAATTCAATTAAGCCTGAGATGTCCTGATGGATTAGTGACCTCCACTTTGTCTTTGTGCACATATAAATATATATACACTCCTCACATTCATTACAAACATACACACCCTCTCTGTAAATTAAATCAAGCTCCACTCTGATCATTAGCCTCACCGGCTGAAACCGGAGTGAAGGGAATAGCAACAGGCTGTTTTTCACGAACTGTCGAACTCGCTAGCTGCTTGTTAGCCTTCAGCTGTATTTACTCTGAGCTGTGTGAGGTCTGCTGCTGCTGGCAAGAAAATGAGACGGGTGGGAAAACAATCTTTCCATCGTGCCGTGACTTTTGATCGAAAGTCGTGGAACATGAAAAAGGATGCTGCAATAACCGGCGTCCTACATCGAGAGGAGTGCGTGATGAATTTAAAGTTTAGGCCTCTAGAAGCATAACAGAAAAGTTAAACTGTTGTAAAAGCACATAAAAATAAAGATACAATAACAATTTGTGTCGATATTTTGGTTTTTCAGTCTAATGACGTCCTGCATCACTTACATCGAAATCCATTTGGACCTCAGACTCAGAGCTCCAGGAAAGATGCAAATAAGCCTCAAGTCCTCATCTTTAATGTGCTTAATCTGTCAGAGAATAATGAGGGAACAGGCCTCACCCGACCATTAGACAGTCTACTGTCTGTGAACAGAACCACTGTGCATGAAAATGGCTGTACATCCTAAACAGATAGTCTAATGCTTTTGTTAAATCCCTTAAATTGAAGCTGAAAATCTGCACTTCAGTCACATCTTGAGTCTTTGATCTAAAGTCTCCTGTGGTGGTGTAGAGAGACAAAGTTAGAAAATTATATATATCACCATCCAAACTCTGTAAATAACTCTGCAATAACTTCTGTGTTGATTTGGGTCCAATGCAATAAACGCAGCTCATTTCCACGTCCTGCAGAAACATCATTAATTTGCAGGCTTGTTTGGTTCCAGGTAAAGAATTAGTGTCATTTTCACCCTTTCTCAGCTCTGTTTTTGGATTCTGCCCAAACTCCTGAGGGAAATATTCAGCTCTTTAGCTGTTAAATGATCTCCCATGTTCACCTGCTCATTTCTCTGTCTTCAGTTTGCTGCTAAGCAGGGAGTGAACAGAAGCCCTTTATAAGCTTTTCTTTGAAAGCAGCTGCCTGCTGCCAGAGTGAGACTTTTAAATTAACCCCATAAGGCCTTTTCTTTTCTTTTCTTCCACCTGAAAAGCTCACCCATTATTCTAATGCCTCCTTACTTTCTGTCATGTTTCTCCTGTTTCTGTGGTGGATGGTCGTAATAAACATGACCATCGATTCAAATATTGAGGTCAGTGTAAAGCTCACACTTCAGACTGCTCTGAAGACTCAGTTTCACAAAGTTATTTCTACTATGGGTTGCTTACGATTAGAATAGAATTTCCCTATAATGGTTTTTTTAGGCACAGAAGCCCCTCCCACCTTATGCTTAGTTGGCTAAAGTGGGAGGAGCTAAAAGGCAGACAGTATGAACTGAGGGGTTCTACCAATGCCCTGTACAAGACAAAGATGGATTATGTTGAGCTGTAAAGCATGCAAAGCTACTTTAATAGAGTCCAAGAATAAAATTATGGAGCTGGAAACGATCAGAATGAGAAACTTTCCTGGAAATCACGACTGAATTACGAGCAGGGCTGCTAACAGGAGAACCAATCTGATTTCAGCAAATCAACAAGTGATGAACAAAGACAGATTTGCACATAGAGGAACCAAGGAGAGGCCGACAGGATTCAGAGAGTAAAGAAGGAAAGTCATTCAAAAGGATCTGAGGTAGTGATTGTGTGTTTGTGCCTTTTCTTACATCCAAACATTTGTGCACTGTAAGCTGTTGAGCTGTAAGCTTTACAGCCTCCAACACACATTACTGGAGTATCTGAAAAACAAAAGATTACAGCTGACAGCAGTGAAAGTGTCCCAGAGATGCTGTTTTTACACCAGTCACTACAATTAAATAAACACACAAAAAAGCATAAATGCTGACAGTTTAACACTTCTTAGCGCTTTAAAAGAAACAGAAGAAGACGGGCGAAGGCTGTAAATGTGAGACCATCATCGCAGGTTCATCCTCTCAGGAGCAGGAAGGTGATCAGTAGATTCATCTGCCCCTTAAAAGCTGGTAGAAGAAGAAACTAGAGAATTAAACTGAATTTCTACAATCATATCATTATATATCATTAAAGTCTATAAATACATTAAATATCTACCAGACTGTTTATAACAGAAAATATTAAAATGGTAATGTGAGATCAGACAGTCTGACTGCCATCCAGTCAACCTCTCACTGAACATCTACAGCTCCGCCTCCTGTTAGTATCCCCACAGAAACCCTTATGATCTGACCATCAGGTGCCCACTCCCAGGACTGTCCCTGGGTGGGGCCACATTAACCTGGGTATAGGTCTTTTGATTGGTCCTCACTAACATGCCTTTGGAGACCCTACCAAGGGCAGATTGACCGACACTTGGACAGACAAATGCCTACAGCAAAAAAAGATGAAGGTGATCAGTCTATGTTCCTACCCTGCACTAAGGCCACAAGCTGTGGACAGAGACCAAAGGGACAAAACCATTAACGCAAGTTGTGGAAATGATCTTCCTCTGCAGGGTTTCCAGGCTCAGCATTATTTACGCTCACCTTTCTCTGCACTTCAGAGTTTTTCAGCTCATCGTGCACTTTTCTGTTTTCATAACCTGAGTCAGGGCTTTGCTGTCATTTCAATGATATATCATACAAAGATACAGACATACAAGAGTAGAAAACTTTGAACAAATAAAAAGAAAAAACTTTCTGTTTCTTTGCTTCCTGGTTTGACTTTGTTATAACCTCAGGATAAACTAAGAGCCTTAATCAGGACGTTTAATGACTACTTCATGAGACGTCAACAGTTAACCACAACATGTACAGGAGCCCGTTTTCCACATAACACTCCCTGAAAAACCTCTGAAGGTTTCAGGGTGCAACACCCCAAACACACATGAACACCAGCACTCTCTACAACAGACTCCACCTGTTCACATTCCAAAACTGATGAAGTCGTTTTTTCTAGTTAGCTATGACACCTGTTGTTTAGAGTCCTCAACCTCAACCTCAGGTGTCAGTGTACAGTGGTGTGAAAAAGTGCTTCCCTCTTCCTTATTTTATATAATTTTCTATGTTTGTCACACTTAAACATTTCAAATCATCAAACAAATTTAAATATTAGACAAAAAATAAGACAAGTAAACACAAAATACCATTTCTAAATGAAGGTGTTTATTACTAAGAGGAAAAAATCCAAACCTACATGACCCTGTGTGAATTTAGAGCTTTAGAGATGGGGGGTGGGGGGCTCAGTCATCTGGGAGGATCTCAGAGGAAAGCAGCTGACCGTCCACATCAAACGGATTCAAATGAGGTGGTTCAGCATCTGACCAAAATGCCTCGTGGATGGCTCCTAGGTGAGGTGTCTCCCATTACTGTACGATCACTTTAGTCTAGTTTAATATAGATAATGTTCATGTTTTTTCAAATCCAGCTAAAAAATAAGCCCGTCAACCCTCAAAAATGGTAAATGGCCTGTATTTGTATAGTGCTTTTCTAGTCCCTAAGGACCCCAAAGCGCTTTACACATCCAGTCATCCACCCATTCACACACTGGTGATGGCAGCTACATTGTAGCCACAGCCACCCTGGGGCGCACTGACAGAGGCGAGGCTGCCGGACACTGGCGCCACCGGGCCCTCTGACCACCACCAGTAGGCAACGGGTGAAGTGTCTTGCCCAAGGACACAACGACCGAGACTGTCCAAGCAACCTTCCGATTACAAGACGAACTCCCAACTCTTGAGCCACAATTGCCCCAAAAGGCATTTGACTGTTATAATCTAACTCTCTATCAACATTTCCAGCTTATTTTTTGGTTAACTTCACAGATTGAAGATGAACAGTTACTCCTGTTTTATTTTTCTGGCACATCTAAATGTTGATTTGATAAATGCATTATCCTGGAGCTTGTATGAGACGTACTAATGTCAATTTGTGTGTCATCGGGATATTTTAGGGAATCAGAAATGCTGAACATATGTTCATGTACATAAATGTACTTTCCTGACCTGATTCAGATTCACAGAACAGTAAAAGTGATCTGTGGGGAATGAAGCAGCAGGAGATGAGATTTCACTGGAGCAGAACAGGAGGGTGTCGTGACCCCGCGAGGGGTCACAGCAGGGAAAGGTCGAGAACCTCCATCAAAGCCTTCATGACTGACACGAATCCCAGCATCTCTGACGTCCACGTGGGAACCCCTCACCACGGTGTGACTCAAACAGACACCGTAACCACCTGCTGGGTGTCTGATTTCCATAAGGTGACAGTCCACACGCTGCTCCTGTGACACCTGAGGAGATTAAAGAAGTGTGTGTAACCATGACAAATATTCTCATTTTTAAGAAGTTTATCTTACAGTGTGTAACAAGGATGTGAAATATGTGATGCTGCAGCAGTCACGTTTTACAGTTGACTTCTTTATGCACCGTGACGGGGAGGAACGATCTTCAGTATCTGTGTTTTCATGCTGCAAGCCTTAAAATATCCGACTTTACAAGCTGCTGTCATTAATTAAGTAGCTAAAATAGTATCAACCTCTAACGAGAGATAATATATTGTTGTGACAGCTCAGACTCATGAGTGATTTAGACTTCTGTAGTGAATCCTTGAAAGCCTGCTTATGTGCCTCCATATGTGAATCCTTGAGAAAACACTTCATAGGTAAGACGCATAATTTTAAAACACAATATGGTGCAACCCCACATCCTTGGCCCTACATCTCTGTTTTGTGTGGGGGGTCTATTATTTTTCTTTTGGTCATCTAGCTTCATTTGGACAGCCTGACAGCTGATTAACTTGCTGCCTCAGATAAAACAAACTTTTGTGTGTGTGTGTGTGTGTGTGTGCGTGCGTGTAAAACCATAGGAACCATCACTATAGGACCTCTTTCAAGACAAAAGCGTCTGATTCTGTGTTTGCTTTTGAAATGGACCTGTACAGGGTCGGGGACTCCAACTAGCTGAGGTGAAGCCGAGCAGACAGCTAGCAGCCTTAGCCGCCTGTGTCACCATCCACCTGTCAGTCAAAGAGGCCACGCCTACACAGATATATAATCTCACATCAGATGATTGATGACTAATAACAAGACACAGCTGGAGCCTCAAGTGGATTTTAGAGGAACTGCAGGTTCATTCACATTCACCTTGACTTCATTTTTTGCCCATGGAGGTTTCTACTTGGCCTTCACTTCAAGAACCTGAGAGCTATAGCATGAAATCAACATTTTTTCATTGTTGTCCTCTGAATACATGTGATGGTGGAAGCTTTAAGGTGAATTCTTCACCGCAAAGTAAAGAGAAGGGCAGATTAAGCGGGTCTGCCTATAAAGATTCAAAGAACCTGGCTTTTGCATTGGAAGTGTTCTGTGTACAGGTTTATGCTCTTGTTCTGCTTTTTAGAGGCAACCAGAAAATGTATTCTTCACATCCCAGCTGCACCACGTTCACCATGGCTCAGCTCCATGTTGTGCCACAGCAAGCCAGTATGCACAGCCCAAAGACCCTGGACCAGCTCACCTAAAGATAAAGAGTGCCGCATGGATGATTTGTGTGTGTGTGCGTGTGTGTGTGTGTGTGTGTAGCATCACCCTGTTTACCTCAACAAAAAAACCCAACTGGACAAATAAAAGTTTATTTGGTTTCTTCTGCTAGATCGTCTGCACAATTCACCACAACTACAGTACACAACATTCATCCAACAAGTTATAAATAAAGTAGAAAAAACAATAGTTCAAAAAACAGAAGACATTAGTTCATTTAAAGGAATCAGTGGGTGGCTCCGCATGTTGGATTTGGTGTTTGACATGAGTGACCTTTGACTGGAGGCACAGCTCCAACAGAGCAGACGGTCACTTTGTCGTACCAAAGAAATAACAAAATAAATAAATAGAAATAAAAATAAACAACCACAGAATAATAATCAGATGGCATAAAAGTGGCTGCAGCCCGTTTTATCAGAACTGCCCAGCATGTGATCTGCTTTGACTGCTGATCTGGGATCCAGAGTCTTAACTTTTTTGCACTTCTCGTTTCTTATTACATGTTTTGTTTGATTTATGGTTTGTTTAGTTTCATTTTCATTTTCTTATTTTGTATCTTGACCCTTTGGCTCTGTGTTTCCTGCATTTCCTACTTTAATTTGGTGGTCCTTATCTCCTGTGCTTGATTTTAGTTTTACTCCCATTATCCTGGATTATTTCACCTGTTATTTGTTACCCATCTGTTTCCACTCCTCTCATCAGCCCTCAGTGTGTCCGTGTATAAACAGCCACGTTTTCGTTGTTGTGTTATGTTGCTATGCAACGCCTTTTTGAAATTTTGGTACTTTTTTGGAGCCTACAGCAAAATAAACTGCTCAGTGAAGCTCGCCTGCATTTGGGTCCTACCTGTTACACTCCAGAACGCGGCATTTGGTTTTACAGTCATGGCTCTTCATCTGACCTCTCACCCAGGACCTTGTTGACCTCTGCCACAAAGAGTTGGTGATTCCCCACCGTCACTCCTCACAAAATCATTCGTCTAACAACTTTTTTGGGGGGTGACTTTGAGATGAGAGAAAAGGCATAAAACTAACTTCTGTTTTTAAGGACTTATTTGTGCTGCATGCTTTATTTTACCAGCAGGAGGATTGCTGTGATCTGCCATCACCGATAATGCAGCGCCGTTTTAAACGTTTTATGACACAACAGGGACTTCCTGAACACACCATTAATTTTACTTCTTGTTTGAATTTCTGCTGACCTGCACGTCCTTGAGCTGTTCGGTAAGAAATTCAGACACTGAAAGGAGACCGGCAACATTCTCGTTACAGTTGTCGGGTTTCTGCGGCTCGGCGTGGCGTTTCAGCTGATCCTCTGTAATGAAACACCTCCTACTGTCTGGAGATGACGGGCACACACATACTTCCAGACCTCATGGGGAGGGTAATAAAAGGAGATGATTTCTAGGTGAGTAGAGCTCAGGCTGTCCCACACACACACACACACATGCACGCACGCACGCACACACACACACACACACACACACACACACACACACGCACTTGCAGCAGGGAAGCATCTGGTCTCAGTGATGATACAGGTGGTGGAGTGTGTCACTGGCCACCTGTCTCTCTTTAAGTATCCTTTTACAGGTGAAATGAATGACATTATGTCTCCGTGTGTATGTGTTTGTGTGTTGGTGTGTTTGTGTGATTTCATCAAAGTCTCACCCTGTGGAGCTTCTTTATTAAAACACCTGTGTGGTTTTGTAAGGAGGATCACACTTGTCCATCAGTGAAGACACTGATCAAAGCTGCCCGGCTCCAACTGTGGATTCCTCATGGATGTGGTGTGTGTGCGCGTGCCTGTGTGTACTAAAACTGCATTTATGTTACTTTTTATGAGCACTATGTATTGAGCGATAAGCAGTATATGTGCATTTAGTGATCACCACCTTATGGAACCCATCATTTCCTCAGTTTGTTCAGTAAATCTCTTTGTGGTTTGAAATTTATGCATAAAATGGAAAAAAAACAACAGAACACAAGTGAAAAACATCAAAAGTTACTCTAGGTTCTCTAGTTACTCTAGTTACGCTAGGATGTTGTTTTATTTAAAAACTGGAAATCGGCCCGGAGGCAGAGAGCATGTCCAGATTTTGCAAATTGGATCAGATGAAGAAACTGAGGGACAGTGCATTATTATAAAATTGTGATTTAGCATTAGTCATCAGGAAGCCCTGGCCTGAAGCATACCCGATTTAAACTTTAATACATTCCCAAATAAACATCATGCTGTGTTCACTGAGGCATTTTTCACCCTGGTCATTGTGGGTCGCTGTTTTACACACGACCAAGAAAGGAAAAGGTAAAATAAATATGTGAGCTAGCAACATGACAGCAATATAGCAACAGGAACTGAAAATATACTGCATAGAGTATATGAACAATAAGAAGCTGATACATAATGAATGCTGGAGCGTCCTCTTTGGCTGTACTGGCCAAGTAAAAGACAAACAAAGCTGCTGCTGGTGTTTATTCCCAGTTGAACCGACATATTTTTATTATTTCCATAAGCTAATGTTCAAATTAAAGTCAGTTAGCTAAGCTTTGGCTTTGCGGTTTGCTGGCCTGTCCATTTTTAAAAGTATGACCAGCTGTGTGATGTCGTGTTGGTCCCACGTTGATGATAAAACAGCCCTGACCCGTCGAGGCGTGGACTCCACTCAAAGCTGCGCTGTGCTATCTGCACCAAGATGCTGAACACCTCTCACAGATGCTCAGATTGGCTGCTTCACCCAGATTTGAATAGCAGGATCAGCACGGCCGACCGTTTTAGGGATAACATTTATCTGTGACATCACACAGAGCTAAGAGTAGAAAACACTGTGAGGAGAAGAGAGTCGAAGCTGAACAGGAGCTATTACTGCTAACACTTCCCTCTGTGAGTGTCTGCTGAAGCTCTGATGGGGACAGTTGCAAACTGCTGGACTGCTGCCACGACTGTCGCTCTATATGACTCATCGTGTGCATTTTTAAACCATATGTCTCGGCTCTGGTGGGGCTCTGTGTCAGCGTGCTGTGGCTCACGGGGCACCCAGGGGTGCTGCTCGTCGGCAGGATAAATGGGTTGTTTTTTTGGAGAGCTGGAGGGTCCAGATGGAGCTCAGAAATGTGGAGAGAAGCCACAAAGTTTTGGTTGTGATGATGATGAGGGCTGTGGACCAAAGACGAACACCTGCACTAGTAAACACCCCAACACGGCCAATCAGATTTAATGAACTCCCAGTTAAAAGGTAAATATTTATCAGTTTAGCAGGAAGTTGCACACATAGTAAGCAAAATGTGTTATGAGGTCGTTTGTTTTTCATTGAACACAGGCTGGTCACACAAATGGTTACTTTTATTGATAAAATATGTTTCAATAGGAGTCAAGACTCTTTAGTAAGGATGTGTCTCCATGGGAACGATGGAAAATTTGTCTTTTACCCAAACCACAAAACTTTTCTAAACTTGAGCATTTCTTAATGATAATTAATATAAAGATGTAACTAATGCTAACCCTCCAACCTCCAAATGTTCATTTTGTGCACAAAGACACCAATCGGCACATGTGAGACCGGTCTGATGGAAAATAGTGTTCAGGACCATGAAACAGAGGATCCTGAGCTGCTGTAAACTGGTACAGTCATTTAGGCTGAGGTGTGTGTGTGTGTGTGTGTGTGTGTGTGTTGGTGTGTTGGTGAAACACATTTACAAAATCTTACAGATCCAGACATGAAGACAGGCCTGTGGATGGGCTGCAGTCCCACCGTCTGTGGGTCCCACATGGCCTTCAGGCCAGGGCCAAACACAAAACTCAATGCCACTGCCAACCTCCACCGTCTGCTACGTGTCCGTGACCAGCTTATGAATGTGTGTGTGTGTGTGTGTGTGTGTGTGTGTGTGTGTGTGTGTGTGTGTGTGTGAGAGACAAAAATGTGTTTTTGTGTCAATCTTTTTGTGTCTTTTACTGTGGAGCGATACAATAGTGTTCAGCATGAATTACGTGTGTGTGTGTGTGTGTGTGCGTTTGCATCTGTTATGGTTGGCATCATTGACATTGGAGGCTCCTCTGTGTCTCATGGGGAGGGAAGAGTTCATCTCTGAAGTCTCAAATAAAACCAAACACACTGATGTCTGAGGAAAATCTAACTAACAAAATCTTTGGACACATTCGTTTGAAATGAATCGATTTAGTTTCTGATTTTCTGAAGCTGTTCCTGCACAGTGGTAAGGATGCTCAGCTACAAATACTTTGGTCAGCACTGAGGTGATAATTATTTAATGAACCCGGCTTTTTTCCTTATTAAACCTTTGTACCAGAAGAAACCTCTTTTTAACTGAGAGGAGTTACTTGAACAATTCAAATGGAACAAAAAGACAAATCAGCGTGCACTGAACTAAACCTGACACGAGTGGCCTTGAATCATTGTTTACATTTTACAGTGTCGGGATATTACCAAGATAATTTGGGGGGGGCCGTCTTTATTAGCTGATAAAGTCCCAAATCAGGAGAAAACAACCAAGAGTAACTCAGGGCAGGACACAAGGGAACGTCCACAGGAGCATCGCAACGTGATAAAGAGGAAGGCCAGACTATCTAAGGACTGCAGGAAGCAAAGGAGGCACAGGTGGAAGAAATTACCGGAGGTGAGAGCAATCGGTTAATCTAAGCTAGCACAGGCTATAGACGGAAACTGAACCTTCAAAGTAAAACAGGAAGTGCCTGAAAGACAAATAATAAAATAGAAGAGGGACACTATAGAAAGATGAGAGAGAAACACTGAGGGAACTTATCTATAGCTATTTATAATAAAATGATAAAATTTAGAGTTGAAGAAAAATTGATCAAAAGAATAAAATAAAAACAGGAATTAATTTATGACCACAAATAAAATAAAATCTACTAGATTAGCAAAGAAATCAGACCAGCAGAAAATCCTATAAAGCAAAGAACCCGAAAACAACATGACACCTTAAGACGATGACATAAAGAGACAAAACTGAGCCAACGGGACGAAGGGTGAAAATGGACAAATGGAACGTCACATCGGGTCACCAAAGATTAAGAAAATCAAAGAGTCGGTATTTAGAACAAAGAGCATGACGGGCGTAGCTCCTTACCGCGGTGTTAGCATGTTTCCATCACTCAGGTTAGCGTGAAATATTTTTAATTGGATCCATTTTTGCACAAAAATCACTTTTTACTGGAAATTAGTGCCTCCTCCTTCCAGCTAAAAGAAAACACAGTTTGTAAGAATCTTTTAAAATGAAACAGCCATCACCCGCTGAGACTTTATTCAAATTTGTGTCCTTGATTTACTGAAAGGAGCTTTATGGACCTCAGACTGGGATTTCGACTGTTCCCAGTCCACCCAATTTGACGCTGGAAGGGCTCAGCTGCTTCCGTTTGGACTGATTGGACTGGGATAAACCCGACTCTGCAGAAAAGCTCCGAACAAAGCTAACAGGATCACAGGCAGACACATGTCCCTGGAGATGCCGCTCTCTTTAAACTCTCCCACACTCAGACTTCACTGGCAGAGTCAGGCGGCTCTGAGTGGAGGGCTGCAGAATCAGTCACAATGGCACACGAGTCGCAGTCAATCATCCTCATGGCGGCCTCTCTATATCAACTACAGCATTTTCTTATTAACAAATCATCCTGTAGCTGCTGGAGTGGTGGCATCTGAGCCTGTGGACCCACACAGACACTGGAAACATGCTTTCAGGTATTTTTTTATAAAGACTGGAAAGAAGCCGGAGAGTGACCGGACCCACAGCTGGGGGAGAATTCACGATGAGGTGAAGAGAAGCAGGTGAGTGCTTCCCAGAGGCGAGTTTTGGTGGTGAGAGGGGTGACAGTGAGTGTGCACGCTGGCGAGTCCTCCTCCTTCTTTCCAGAAATGATTTGCAAAGATTTTTGCATTTAAAGAAGATGCAGAGGAGCTGAGATGAAGGATGAGAAGCCTGACTGGTCACTGCCACTGGGTCTGCATCAGTGTGATGAAGAGTGGATGACTGAGCTGGCACTTCAACACAGGTGATCCAGCAGGAAGTGGTAGGAGGACATGATGGCAGTAAATCTGCCACTCAGAGGGAAAAGAGCCTCTGGAGAGAGAATAAAGCTTGATGTAAGACCTGTGAGGGAAATCTACGTCCTGATTTACGGCGTAACCGGAAATCCCTCTTAATCCCTCACCACAACCTTCCACTGCGGGCTGCACCGACCCGACGTGTAGTTGTGTCTCTCAGGAGGTCAACGGAGGAGTTTCCGGTTACGTCATAAGATGCAATGTAGATTTCCTAAATCACACATAACACACCAGCACATACCATATAACCATATTAACCTTTTATAGGGGACATGATGTCGGAGGATATCACAGGACACTTCTTGGCACAAGTATAAGCCCAGTCCTGTCCAGCTGCAGGTGACTGCTTCACGGTTGATAATCTCCAGTGTGGCTACACATTTATACTTTTCTTTAAAGATTGAAGTTCATTAAGTTTGTTTTTACTGAGTTGGTACTTGATGGGCTGTGTGATGGACCAAGCAGTGAAGGAAACTCAGGCACAGGTTAAAGTCCAAAAAAAGTTTTTTTTTATTTAACCCCAAAACAAATTTGGTTAAATTATACAAAAAAATCAAAATCTTGGGCCCATAAAAGACGTCAAAGTAAAAGAACTCTACTCAAAAGTTACCAGCAAGCAATACTGGTAACTCAAACAAACTGACCTATCCAAACGAGACAAAGAGGAAACTTTACATGTCGCTCCTCCTACGTCACCCCCACAAAGAGGAAACTTAAATAGTGGTAGATCAGCCCACAAAAAAGGGGTAGAACGCACAAAAAACCAAACTGAAACTAACATAATAAATTCCAAAAAGAAGATACAGAGGAGCGGAGATAAAGGATGAGATCCAGAGTTATGGTGTGAGCCAATTTGCAGTTCTCCATCTAGGCTTGCTCCGCCCCTTTCCCCACCTCTTAGCCCATCAACCAGGGACCGGAGCAGCTGCAACTGAGGTAACTCAGGAAACAAAGAGATTAAATCATACCTAACAGTGCAAACCAAAATGTGCGCACTTATTTTAAAATGCAGTATGTAAATTAATTCTAACCCAAAACCAGTTATTTATTATCCTGTAAATTAAATCCTATATTTAAAGAAAGAAAATTGTGAGTGTAGTGTTATGTGTAGGCCTCTAAACTAATATTAGGTGGATGTTACCACTGTGTGGCTGTAACTGCAGCCGTCACAGGCTGCATCCATACAAGAGACGTGCAGACAGCTGCAGAAGAAATGAGATCACACTTTTAGTCAATATTGAGCCCACTTTAAAGGAAACGGCAACAATAGTGTAAAAGTGTATTTGTACTCAAAATAAACATAGAAATGATAAATACGTAGCAAGAAGTATATGTAACTATTGGTGGTACCCTTTCTTAAATATGATTCAACCAAAATTAAATAAATGATAAATATTGGAATACTAAATCAATTTTATCAGTAATAAGACTCGGAAAGATAAACTGGAATATATGCAGCGTAACCTTCTGAGGTCAAAGCCGTCGTGTTGCTAAGCTAACACTAGCCTGAACACTCTGTGCTGAACGACTCTACAATCCTACAAATCTAATATTTAAGATGTTTGCATCCATGTTACTGTGCTGTGTTTAAAATGATAAATGATGTGAGGTCTTTTTGCAGATCTTTGTTTGCCTTTATTGTGGAATTTGGGTCCTCGTTGTTGTCGTCGATGTTTTATGTTTCCATTGTCGGGGGTTTCATCCCCGCAGCAGCAGCAGCAGTGTTATTTACTTTCTCCTCTGTATCCCGGCGCAGGGATACGTGCTGCATATCAGGACTGTCTTAAATCAAAGACAGCGAATCCCTGGCAGGTCAATTACTGTCTGACCTTGTGAGTTCAAATTTAACACAGAGTGAATCACAACACAAAGTCTGCGCTCACAGCTGACACTATGGGCTCACTGCCACTGCTTTAATTTATTAAGCCTGACATTATGCTGTGGCCCCAGCAGCACCATTCAAATACATTTAGCCTGTGCAGTGTATTTTCCACTGTTTAAGCTCTCGATTCAAAGGTTCAGCTAAATGACATTTAAAAATGAGACTTTCATTAGACGCAGAGTGTTTGTGGCTTGCTTCTGTCAGCCGCTGAGAAACTAAAGATTATTTTACTGCCTCCGTTCTGCCGTCTGTCAGTGGCCGAGAGATGCCAGGCTTCCCTTGTTTGTTCAGACTTCCGTTATCATTTCAATAAAAACTATTTGTTTAACGGTTTCTGTGCTGTTATCTCTTTCATGAAAAGTTGCAGAAGTACACTGACAAATTCATGATTAAAACTATAATGACAACACATGTAAAAACAGAGCCATGGGCATAATTGACTCCATTTGCTCGCTTGAACTTCAAAGCTTCTTAAACTTAATTTAGATTTGTCAGCATCAGATCTGGTTTGGGGCTGTTTTTAGGCTGCCAAAGAGCCTTCTGTCTCCTGATTTAATCTCAAATTGACTGCACAACGTTGGCATTCAGCTCAGTTCCATTTAGGATGTTTTCACACCTTAAATCCTTAAAAATCTTAAGTCGAACTCTGATTCATTTTTGCCCTTGGTGCAGTTCACTTCAGTTTTATTTATATAATGTGAAATCATATCAACAGTCGCTTCAAGGCACTTAGATGGGAGCACTAATCGTACTCAGGTGCAGACTCAAAAAAATGGTACCAACACCGTTTGGTCTTGGTCCGGTTTCAAACACAGAGCCGTTTGTTAATGTTGTGAACGAGAACCAAACCAACTATCAGGAGTATGTAAGCTTAAGCTAAGCGCCTTCCCGTAGCCGATACGCAGTGCAAGGCAGCAACTAGCCGTAAAATGAATGTAAAGTCTCCATGTTATCCACAACACAGCTTCCTATATTTATTTTTGCATCTGACCAATAAACAGACTAAATGTTCTCACATGGTTTGTAGAGACGCGTTTTGGTTCACCTGAAGGCCCAAACAGCAGCACATATCCCTGTACTCGGATATCAAAAACCAATTTTGGACTTTTCCCTGTATTTTACAGATTTGCCTGCTCCCACACACCATTCATACTACAAAGTAATTGATAGATAAATACTGGAATTTTACACCACTTACTGTGATTATTCCTGGATTCTTTTTGTTACAATAGGACTGCAGTTCACAAAAGGATTTTTTTACAAAGTAACAAAAACTTTGGGTTCTATGGTTACAGGACAGTCTGGACAATGAGCTACCAGAATTTTGTCATTTCTTATTGCTGATTATTTCTTAGCAGCTTTTCTGTGTTGAATATAAAACCAACACACTTTCTCATTTAAGTTATGACTGCTCTTCTTAAGACATCTCTGGGATTAAAGCTTCTGTGCACTGACAGAGAGGACAGTTTCACTCATTCAGCCAGCATGAGATTAAAATGGGCTGTATGACTTCCCTGCTCTGGAGCTTCCTCACATTTCAGTGCTCTCCCTGGACATATCATCTGTTCTTTATGTGTAGGATGGTTTTTAAGAGAAAGCACCCCAACAATCACACGATCCCCTATGAACAAGATCTGGTGACACTGGGAAGGAAGAACGCCCTTTTAACAGGAAAGAACCACCAGCAGAACAGGATCAGGGAGGGGCAGTGTTCTGTCTGACCAGTTGGTGGGTAAGGAGAAAGAGAGCATGGAGAGGCAGGACTAAACACAGACAGAATGTACACTTATATTAAAATAACAATATGACAGCAGTTTGTCTTTACAGGCTCTTCGGGTACGTTAAACACTAAACCTTTGACTGTGGCATTCCAGAGAGAATCCCAGCAAACGATGATCCCCTGTGTGCAAGCATTTGGGCACTGTGGGACAGAAAACTCCCTTTTTTCAGCAGGAAGATGGCTAGTGATGCACCAGCAGGGAAGCAATCTGCTGCTGGTGGTCTCTTTAGCTTGAAAAGAAGGCGACTCCTTAGCCATAAAAGGGAAGGCGGTGTGAATGTGATGACTCGAACAAGAGGATGTAGAGGTTTGAAAATGATACCATAGGTGTCTCTCATCAGCTGAAGGAAGCTTCTTGGATTCAGGTATTCAGAAAAACGTAAAGAAGTCGAGTCGCCTTCAAAGACTACGATGACCTGATTAACTGAGAACCTGCACAGACATCTGCTGCTGGTGGTTGGTTCACAAAGATGGCGGGGGGAGTGAACACAAACAGGACAAAACAGAGGCTGCACTGGCTGGTTTAATGTGATGCGTGACATTTTTGTAATGGAAAATTTGACATTTGCTTTGAGACTAAAGACAAACGTATTTGATAAATGTTGGAGAGGATGGGTCGAGTTTATCAAACTTTAAAGAGCAGATTTTTGGGTTAAAATGTTACGAGTTTCACTGCAACGACCCCGGTTCTCTGATACAGTCAGATATATTGTGTCTTTTTATATGTTTTCTATTCCTAAATAATAAAACATATAAAAAATAAGCTTTGAAGATTTCTATCAGGTCATATTTTCTGGATTAAAAAGGGGTTTGAAGAGAGATTTCATGGAGTTTATCTCCAGCCTCACCACAGATGGTCTGTGGCAGGCAGGTAAAGGTGGATGAGGTTATTATGGTGCGGTCACGGCACAATGCCTTCTATCAGGAGCACAGTTAAGGCATTATTAGAAGGAGATGACAAGCCTGCGTGT